>NC_092342.1:347302000-347609000 GCF_046630445.1 Rutidosis leptorrhynchoides | reverse complement strand
CAACTAATTGGGGATTCGAATTGTAACAAGGTTTTAATACTTTGTTTAATGAATACACCAGGTTATCGACTGCGTGTAAACCAATGTTTTACTACTTTGTTAACAATTACACCAATTACCCTTGAATGTAATTTCACCCCTGTTTTAATTATTCTAGTGGCTATTAATCCATTCCCGTGTCCGGTTAAATGAACGATTATTCGTACATATAAATACTCCGCCCATTGTGTCCGATTGAGTGTATATGGTTATTTATAGGGACGTCCAATTGTAAATCTTTATATTAAAATTAACAAACTATCATTTAGTTAAACAAATATAAAGCCCATTAATAGCCCATAGTCTAATTTCCACAAGTGTCGTTCTTTTGTCCAAACCCCAATTATGGTACAAAGCCCAATTACCCAATTTTAGTAATTAGCCCAACATCATGATTACTTCGGATTAAATAAACATAATAATAACTTAGCTACGAGACATTAAATTAAAAAGGTTGAACATAACTTACAATGATTAAAAATAGCGTAGCGTTACACGGACAGAATTTCGACTTACACCCTTACAATATTCGCTAACATACCCTTATTATTAGGATTAAAATTAAAATTAAAATATAAATATAAATATTTACGTATAGATATAGGGAGGATGGATATATATGTTAGTTTTTGCGATCAGAATTCGTTTGCTTTTATAGGGAGTTTCAGAATTTGGGGCTCCGCGACTCGCGGCCCTTTTTGCCTTCAAACTCCGCGAGTCGCGGAGTTTGTAAATACAGCTCACTCCATTTTGGCTCTTTGTTTACCGACGGTTTATTATATAAATATAATATATATATAATTTATATAATTAATTATATATTATATTATATTTATATACATAGTTAACTTGTAATTTTTAGTCCGTTGCGTCGAGCGTTGAGAGTTGACTCTGGTCCCGGTTCCGGATTTTCGAACGTCATTGCGTACAATTTAATATCTTGTACTTTGCGTTTTAAATCTTGTACTCTTGTAATTTCGAGACGTTTCTTATCAATAATTGGAACCTCTTTGATTGTCTTTTGTACTTTTGAGCTTTTTGGTCGTTTGCGTCTTCAATTCGTCGAATCTGTCTTTTGTCTTCACCTTTTATTATTTAAACGAATATCACTTGTAAATAGAACAATTGCAACTAAAAGCTTGTCTTTCTTGAGGAATAATGCTATGAAATATATGTTCGTTTTTAGCATTATCAAATATTCCCATACTTGAGCGTTGCTTGTCCTCAAGCAATATCGTCTTGAAATACAAGAATCACTTCTTTATTCTTCACACTTTGTACATCAGTGATTTCTATACGGCGGTATAAACAATGGTAGTAACGATATGGTTTACAGTCCCACATGACTATGAAAATTTAGATCCATTAAGGAAATTGGATCTTTATGAAAACATTTGATCTTTTGAAAATTAAATCTCGTTTTTACCCTAGATAAGTTTTCCGGAATAACCCTTCACCGGTGTTCGCAAAATATTTTTGTGGGTTTGGTGGGTTTCAGATTTGAAAATTTTAGCTCAAAACTTATGGTTTTGTGTCACCCACTTGCTAACCTTGTATTTGGAAAGCAACACGTCCAGTTTACTTGTCCCATATATTACCTTTCGGTAAACTACCGTCCGGTTGTAAAGGAAAGCGTTGAACAAGCAACTGTTAAGGCAATGTCCCCTGACATGCTTTTAATTATGGTCTATAAATGTGTCGGATGCTAGTACTATCCTTTGTAGGAGCAATAGTAAAGCTCATCCTTATAATTTGTAGGTTTGGCACAAGGTCCTGTCTTTGACCACTATGCAACCACCATTCTTACGGTTGACACCCGATTTAGTTCAGGTGACCTAATGAATTCCAGGTGAATTCCTAGGATTTTACGTTCAATGGTAATGAACGCATTGAAAATAGGGTTTTCAGAAAACAAATCGGTTTGTAATTTTGATGAAAATATTTTCTCGTTCAAGCTCGAGTTTAGATATCATTGAATTCCATGAGTTTGTAATTCTCAATCTTTAAGGTCAATCTCAAGGATTGAGTAATATCAGTCTTAAAAGCTGCTTTTTAATCTTTAAGGAGATTATCCTTTCTGGGGATCTGATTCATTAGTCTTATCAAGCTAATTTGCACGGTGCCCCCCATTATACGAGATAAACCCTTCTCATGGTTAGGATAAATCTGACCACTTGGCGACCCTATTTGATGCTGAGGTCCGTGGATTTCCTGCTGATTTTAGTGATGACTTTTCTAGATTTTTCGTCAACCTACAGCTGGTCTGGACGACAACTTCATGACCTAAATCAAGAAGCGCGTGTCTTTTTCGGAAGACTTTACTTCCTTTTAATGATGGAATTGCTTCATCGTGTAGATCCATCTCTTCTTTTCTTTCATCGGGTAAAACAGTTTAGTTTGGTCTAAAGCAAAAGTATTTTCAGTTATTTGTACAAAAATATGTGACATATGTTTTGAATAACTTGGAGAATTTTCCCACACTTGGCTTTTATTTTCCTTTTTATTGTCCTCTATTCCATTTTAAATGAATTTTAACATTTTGGTTTGTTTCTCAATTTATGTCCTTTTTGAGGTAACAATAATTTCGGTGTTAACACCTAGTTTTATCGTTCATAAATATGTATAAACATGATTTTGAGTTCATTTAATTGAAAATTTTGAAAAATTTTACTAGAATTGGGTAGTCAGTATATAAGACTAGGGCTGTTCTTTATCATCAGAGAGCACTAGATTCTAATACAACTACTACTTTACTAGTATTTTTAATGGTAACCAAGTGTTTAAGATAGAAATTATAAAATCCGAAAGAATTTAACCCCTTCCCACACTTAAGATCTTGCAATGCCTTCATTTGCAAGAAATCAGTAACAATTTAAATTATTGAGGGTGATTTGTGTGAAAATGATTAAATTTTACCAAAGTTTCCAAATATATTGGCGTTTGTTTGCTGAATGATAAATGGTGCACATCATTTGTTCATTCCGTCTTGTTGTTATTTCACATATATTTTGCATCTTGTCGTCAAAATTAGTTGCTTTTGCTGAACTTAATGCCAGTCTTTGAAAATGCGTTGTTTTACCCTGTTGTGTACATAAGATAAACTGCAAACATATATACATATTTTTTGAAGTTTGGTATATTACCCCACATTCAAAAATTATTAAAATCTAAGAATAAAAGTTAGAAAATTATAAAAACTATTACAATATTAACATAAGTATTAAACGTATCAACATTACAGATAATAAAATAAAAAAAAACTAAGTAGACTAGGGATGATACTGATACCAATAGGGTTCCATGCATAACCATAGGTACTATAAAATGCTTCGGCAGGGTTATACGTAGGATACGGTGGTTGCATCTCTATAGACCAGGGAGGGAATATGGGCTTTGGAGTAGGAATATAGTTTCTACCTATATGTTGGCAATAAGCTATGATTTGGTTTTGATGAACTTGCCAATCTTCAAATGCTCTTTGTCTAGCATTTTCGTACTCCTGTGCAGCTATAAACCTTTGCATTTCTTGCATTTCATTTCCCCCTCCTACATTACCTTGCTGTTGGTTTCTCTCAACCTGTGGATGTCTACCATGGTATTGTACTGCGGCGTTATTTCGCCTCTTCAAAACTTTCGCACCATGGTATACATTTAAACCTATTGTATCGCGGGGTTCTGGTTCTTCAACTAATAATCCCCCCCGACTTATATCCACACCGAGATATTCAGCAATTAAAGTTATAAATATACCACCTCCTATTATGCTATGCGGTCTCATCCCCCTAACCATAGCTGATAAATAATAACCCACACAATAAGGTATACTTACAGCACTTTGTGGGTCTCGAATACACATATGGTAAAACAAATCCTGTTCATTTACCTTTTCCTTGTTCTTACCTCTTTGTGTAATCGAATTAGCTAAAAACCTATGAATTACTCTTAATTCAGCTCTATCTATATCCAAATAAGAGTAATTTCCCCCTTTGAATCGGTGATGGCTTGTCATTTGACTCCATACACCATGTGTATCAAAATTTTCATCTATCTTTCTACCATTTAGTATCAACCCTCTACAATCGGCAGATGCTAACTCCTCAGGCGTATATATACGTAAAGCCTGAGCCATGTCTAGTAAAGACATGTGGCGCATCGAACCTCCTAACAAAAATCTAATAAAAGATCGATCGGTTAAACTAGCTACCCGATCATTTAATTCTATACTACACAACAATTCTTCACACCATACTTTATATACAGGTCTATGCATGGTGAATAAAAGTACCCAGTCGTTAAAAGTAGAATTACCATACCTCTGTGCAAGTAATTCCCTAATTGGCCCGGCCAATTCTACAGCTTCTAATGGTCCCCATTCTATGACCCTAGGTACCTCAACAACTTTAGAATGAAGAGTATGCAAACCCCTTTGGTATTTTGGATAATCTATCCAAAGTCTGTCAAATCTCAGGTTCGGGTGCAAATCTTCCAAGTGCATATCAGAAAATGTCATGACTGGATGAGGTATATCTTGCTTGTAGTAGTTATCCACCTCCTGTTGTTCCGCATTCTCATCAGGAGCATTGCGAGCTTGGGATGAAGATTCACTCCTTTCAGTCTGCAAAACACATCAAACACAATTTTTGTGCATCCAAATATGCATTAGTGTCAGCAAAATCATCAATCAAAATAATTACAATGACATGATCAATTTATATCAAACTTAAGCTCATTTTCATATTTTCATCAAATCTACACTTTTTCAAATAAGCATATACGAAAATGTTCGCCAAGTTCATAAGTATTTAACTCAAATAACATGTCAAAATAATCATTACTAGCAATTAAACAAGTTTCAAATGGCATTATCTTTCAAAAATCGAGTTCATGAATTTTTAGACTTGAAAAAGTCCACTTTAATTCTCAAAATCATGTTTAGGCTCAAAGTTTGGATCATTTAACTACCTAAACATGTTACACTACTTAATTTAGCAACAATTCATGACAAAAATTGGCCATAACCTGTTTATATCAAAAAGCCCCAAATTTGCTCAAGAACACAAACCCTAGATTACTCAAAATTTGAAGTTTAAGGCTTCTAATCATGTTAAATAGCATCAATCTAGGTTATACAAGCATAATACATAAACAATTTAAGCATAATTACACTAAAAAGCATCAAAATCAAATTGGGGAAAAAATTGCTCAAGAACACTAATTTTCGGATTAAATGGTGTTTAGGTGTAGAAATTTACCGTTTTTCTTGAGTAATTCCTTGATAGCATCCTTCTCAACATGATTTTAGTAAAAGATTTGATGATTAACGGTTAAAAATTGTGATTTTGGGGGTGTTTTTGCGGGTTTTTGCGGGTTTATTTTCGCAGTTTTTTCTGTGTTGTGGGTTGGGGACTGATCAGTTCTGCGTTTATATTTTTTTTCTGGATTTTAGGAACTCCGCGAGTCGCGGTATATTACCCTTCAAACTCCGCGACTCGCGGAGTTTGTTTGTTTTTTTTTTAATAACATCTTATACTAATTAAAACAATTAAGTAATTAATTTTAAAATTTTGTTTCCCTTGTTATTTAGGACGAGGTCATTTCGGATCGATGTCCTAGTCCGTCCTTCGACAAAATTTTAAAATTTGTCTTTTTGTAGCGATTGTTTTAAAAGCTAAGATTTTTGGGTTTTTTTAATGTTTTTGGCATACTTTAATTCAATAAGATTAAAAATAATGATAATAAAAGTTCTCGTCCCTCCCTTGGGTAAAGCAATTTTTGTTCAAAGACCTAGTCTTCAACTTACGACGAATTTTAAAAATCATATTTTTAACTTAATGAGATAAAGTAAATTTTTGTTTTTAAATTCACACCAAACTTAAAATAAAAATACATATTATAAAATCACACCAAACTTATATTATATTTTTCAAATATTTACATTTTTAAATATATTGTTTTTACAAAGTTTACAATATTAATTTAAGATTTATATATTAATTTTAAAAACATGGTAAAAATAAAATTAAAAATCTTTTTGGCTTTTTATCCCACTTTAATCAATCAAATATTATCAAAAATATACGCCCCTCTTTTCGGTAAAGTAATTTTGGTTCCATGACCTAATTTAACTCATGACGAATTTTTGAAATATTTTGGGTTGATTGATTAAAGATATTTATACCTTAAGAATAAACGTTAAATTTCGCAGTGATGTAATAAATTTTTGAATGATATCAATAATTTAAGTCGCCAAACCTAATTTTATTCAATACCAATTTAATACTTTATAGCGAACAAATTAGCGTTTATTATCAAAAGGTTAAAAATAAAAATAAATAAAAAAAATAAAAACTGTACAGACTTACCTGTGAGATAGTATTCTTAGTTATATGATCTATCCCATTCATAAGATAGTCGGTTTAATTGGTTTTCCATAGCTACATAGGCGTAACCTCAAGCATTCAGTGTCTTTTCTTCTAAACATATGAACGGTTCGTCTCTTCATAAAGTAACAAATTCAGTATTTGAATAGGTTTGATTATTTGAACATTTACCTCCATGTGACCATTTTCCGCATTTGTGACATCTTTCTAGGTGTCGTGCTCTTCTTTTCGCTGCGGATTTTGATTTTCCTTTACCAAATTGTAACTTATTATCTTCGCATCTGGATTCTTTTCTAACTCCGTCCAATCTTTCTCTGATTACTGATACTATTTCACTCGGTAGTGTGTCATTATTACGTTTAGTGATCAAAGCGTGTAGCATTAGACCATGGTTTAGTTCACAGGCAGTCTTCATTTCCTAAAAAAAATAAAAATTCAGAATGGGGGGAGAAGACTAGTTCTTTAGGGTCTGCTAGGGAAAGACCATTCGGGTTCCATTTTCGAGAACTACACGAAAACAGACAATCTAACTCTAACAGAAATACATAAACCCCCTATACTTAGTTAGCTGTGGTATCGAAATTGTGATTAACTTCATTGTCTTCTTCCATCGGACCATGTATGTAATGTTTAACTCTGTGACCATTAACTTTAAATTCAATCCCATTTAAATTTATTAATTCTATCGTTTCGTATGGAAAAACTCTTTTAACTATGAATGGTCCAGACCATCTTGATTTCAATTTTCCAGGAAATAGCTTGAATCGTGAATTGAAAAGAAGAACTCTGTCTCCTTCTTTAAATTCTTTTGAACTTCTGATTCTTTTATCATGCCATTTCTTCGTTCTTTCTTTATAGATTAACGAATTTTCGTATGCTTCATGTCTTAATTCTTCTAATTCGTTTAATTGATTTAATCGTAGACGTCCAGCTTCATGTAAATCAAGATTACATGTCTTCAAAGCCCAAAATGCTTTGTGTTCAATTTCTACTGGAAGATGACATGCTTTTCCATAAACAAGTCTAAAAGGTGTGGTTCCAATTGGAGTTTTGTAGGCTGTTCTAAAAGCCCAGAGTGCATCCTCCAATTTAATGGACCATTCCTTCGGATTTGATCCTACGGTTTTCTCTAGAATACGTTTTAAAGCTCGATTGGTATTTTCAACTTGTCCACTTGTTTGTGGATGATATGCGGTGGAGATTTTATGAGTTACTCCATATCTTTTAAGAACTTTCTCAAGTTGATTATTACAGAAATGAGTACCCCGATCACTTATTAAAGCTTTCGGTGTTCCAAACCTTGCAAAAAGACGTTTTAAAAAGTTGACTACAACTCGTGCATCGTTAGTTGGGAGAGCTTGTGCTTCCGCCCATTTAGATACATAATCAATGGCTACGAGAATATAGAGATTATTATGAGATTTTGGAAATGGACCCATAAAGTCAATACCCCAAATTTCAAATACTTCACATACTTGGATGACATTTTGTGGCATTTCATCACGTTGACTTATTTTTTCGGCCCTTTGACAAGCATCACAGGATTTGCAAAGAAGGTGTGCGTCTTTGTAAATTGTAGGCCAATAGAATCCAGCATCATAAACTTTTCTTGTTGTTAGTTGAGGCCCATAATGCCCTCCTGTTGGTCCTGTGTGACAATGGTTTAAAATTTTACTAGCTTCATCTCCAAATACACATCGGCGTATTATTCCATCGGGACAACTTTTAAACAGATGTGGATCTTCCCAAAAATAGTGTTTTATATCACTGAAGAATTTCTTTCGTTTTTGGTACGATAATCCTTTTTCAAGGAATCCACAAACTAAGTAGTTTGCATAGTCTGCAAACCATGGAATTTCTTTATAATCTATCTTCAATAGATATTCATCAGGAAAGTTGTCTTGTATGGCCGATTCATTTAGAACTTCTAACTCAGGATTTTCAAGACGAGAAAGATGATCTGCGGCGAGATTTTCTGCTCCTCTTTTATCTCGGATTTCAATATCAAACTCTTGTAAGAGTAAGATCCAACGGATTAACCTTGGTTTAGCATCTTGTTTCGAAAATAGGTATCTAAGAGCAGAATGGTCGGTATAGACCACCGTTTTTGCTAGAACGAGATATGATCGAAATTTGTCAAAAGCAAAGACAATAGCAAGGAGTTCTTTTTCAGTAGTTGTATAGTTCGTTTGTGCTCCTTGTAACGTCTTACTAGCATAATATATAGGTTGAAATCGTTTTTCAATCCTTTGTCCTAAAACGGCTCCCATTGCAAAATCACTTGCATCGCACATTAGTTCAAATGGTAGATTCCAATTTGGTGTTATCATGATCGGCGCATTAGTGAGTTTCTCTTTAAGAATATTAAAAGATTTGATACACTCATCTGAAAAGATGAATGGAGCATCTTTTTCTAGGAGTTTATTCATAGGAGTGGCAATTTTAGAAAAATCTTTTATGAAACGTCGGTAAAAACCGGCATGCCCTAGAAAACTCCTAACTCCTCTAACATTGGTGGGATGTGGAAGTTTAGCAATTACATCTACTTTAGCTCTCTCCACTTCAATTCCTTCTTTTGAAATTTTATGTCCAAGAACGATGCCCTCTTTAACCATAAAATGGCATTTCTCCCAATTAAGAACTAGATTTGATTGTTTGCATCTAATAAGCATTCGTTCCAGATTAACTAGACATGATTTAAATGTATCACCGAAGACTGAAAAGTCATCCATGAATACTTCCATGAATTCTTCTATCATGTCATGAAAAATCGCCATCATACACCTTTGAAAGGTTGCAGGGGCGTTACAAAGTCCAAATGGCATGCGTTTGTAAGCAAAAGTACCATAAGGGCACGTGAATGTGGTTTTCTCTTGATCTTCGGGTGCTATTGGAATTTGAAAATATCCGGAAAATCCATCTAGAAAACAATAGTAACTATTTCCGGCTAATCTTTCCAACATTTGATCTATGAAAGGTAAGGGAAAGTGATCTTTTCTGGTGGCGTCATTTAATTTTCTATAATCAATACATACACGCCATCCTGTTACAGTCCTAGTAGGAATAAGCTCATTTTTCTCATTTGTAATGACAGTCATGCCACCCTTCTTAGGTACGCATTGAACTGGGCTTACCCATGGACTATCAGAAATTGGATAAATTAGACCTGCGTCTAGCAGTTTAATAATTTCTTTTTTAACTACATCTTGCATATTAAGATTTAGTCTTCGTTGGCGTTGCACATACGTTTTATGACCTTCTTCCATAAGGATTTTATGTGTGCAATACGAAGGACTTATTCCTTTAATATCATGAATCTTCCATGCAATGGCTGGTTTATGAGCTTTCAACACAGAAATGAGTTGTGATTTCTCATTTTTAGTAAGAGAAGACGATATTATTACAGGTAATTCAGATTCACCATGTAAATAAGCGTATTCCAAATGGTTTGGAAGTGGCTTTAACTCTAATTTCGGAGGTTCTTCTATCGATGATTTGTATCGATATCTGTCTTCTTCTTTTAGCATTTGAATTTCTTCTGTTGTTGGTTCATATCCATTAGCTATAAGTGTAGCTAACATTTCAGCTTCATCAATTGGTTCATTACCTTCTCCTAAAGAACATTCTCCTGTTCCTTGTAATTCTGGAAATTCTTCTAATAATTCTGCATGTGCATCTATGGTTTGAATATAATAACATGTATCATCTGCATATTGTGGTTGTTGCATTGCTCTATCAACTGAAAAGGTAACACTCTCATCCTCTATACTTAGGGTCAATTTCTTACCGAACACGTCTATCATTGCTTTAGCCGTGTTTAAGAATGGTCTTCCTAATATGAGAGGAACTTGAGAATCTTCTTCCATGTCCAGAACAACAAAATCTACTGGAAATACTAAAGTACCAACTTTAACTAGCATATTCTCCATTATCCCTCTAGGATATTTTATTGATCTATCGGCTAGTTGTATGCTTATTCTGGTTGGTTTCAATTCTCCAAGGTCTAGTTTAGCGTATAGTGAATACGGCATTAGATTTATACTAGCACCTAAGTCTGCCAATGCTTCTATTGAATTAAGACTTCCCAGAAAACATGGAATTGTGAAACTTCCTGGATCAGATAATTTTTCTGGTATCTTATTCAACAGCACTGCTGAGCAATTAGCATTCATGGTAACAGCCGAGAGTTCTTCCATTTTCTTTCTATTTGAGATTAGATCTTTCAAGAATTTAGCATATCTAGGCATTCCTGAAATCACATCAATGAAAGGAAGATTTACATTTATCTGTTTAAACATATCCAAGAATTTGGATTGCTCGGTTTCAAGTTTCTCTTTCTTCATTTTACTCGGGTAAGGAAGTGGTGGTTGGTATGGTTTAACATAAGGTTTAGCCTTAACTGTGTTATCTTCATTAACCTTTTCAACTACCGGTTCTTTTTCCTTATCTTGATTAGGTTGTGGTTCTTGTGGAGTAGGAATAGCTTCATCAGAAGTTACAGGTATTTCAGGTGGTTTAAGTGTTGTACCACTTCTTGTGGTAATGGCTTTAGCTGTTTCATTCCGGGGGTTAGCATTTGTATCACTAGGTAGACTTCCCAGTTTTCTTTCACCTATTAATCTTGCTAGGTTACTTACTTCTTGTTCCAAGTTTTGAATAGAAGCTTGTTGATTTCTAAATGCTTGAGCATTTTGTTCATTAGTTTGTTTTTGAGATGTGAAAAACTGCGTTTGAGTTTCAACTAGCTTCGTCATCATATCTTCTAAATTCGGCTTTTTATCATCGGTTTGTAGTGGTGGTTTGTTTTGAAAATTAGGTCTTTGCTGGTTGTAAGTATTATTGGATACTTGTTGATTGCTAGGACCTTGTTGGTTGTTGTATGGAATATTTCGGTTATAATTCTGGTTTTGATTGTAAATCGGTCTTGGCGGTTGATAATTATTCTGATAATTATTTCCAGGCCTTTGGTTTATGTATGAAATATTCTCTCTTTGTTCCATTGTTAATTCAATACTGAGAAAATCTTTTGTCAAATGTGGTCCTCCACACTGCTCACAACTAATTCGTATTGAGTGAATATCTTTAGTCATCTTTTCCATTCGTCTCTCCACAGCATCTATCTTTGCGGAAATGGAATCTAAGTCATGGCTAGAATCGGCTCTAGCTGCTTTAGATGATCTAACGATATCTTTTTCTTGGTGCCACTCATGTGAGTGGGAAGCAGTGTTATCAATAATTTTGTAAGCATCAATTTCGGTTTTCTTCATAATAGAACCACCAGCTGCTATATCTATGTCTTTCCTTGTAGTGATGTCGCATCCTTGGTAGAATATTTGTACTATTTGACAGGTGTCTAAACCATGTTGCGGACATCCTCTCAATAACTTTCCAAATCTAGTCCATGCCTCATATAGAGTTTCATTCGGCTTCTGTGTGAATGTAACAATTTCTCCTTGAAGTCTTACGGCTTTAGATGCAGGAAAGAATTGTTTAAGAAATTTTTCAACTAAAACGTCCCATGTATCAATCGCCCCTTCAGGTAACGATTCCAACCAATCTTTGGCTTCTCCCTTTAAAGTCCAGGGAAATAACATGAGATATATCTGTTCATCCTCCACTTCTCGGATTTTAAATAGTGTGCAGATCCTATTAAAGGTACGTAGATGTTCATTTGGATCTTCCTTCGGCGCACCACTAAATTGGCATTGATTAGTCACCATGTGTAGAATTTGTCCTGTGATTTCATAATCTGGCGCATTAATGTCTGGATGAGTAATTGCGTGACCTTGGCCAGTGCGTTTAGCTCTCATTCGGTCTTCCATACTTAAAGGTTCCAGATTCTCCATAATTGAATTTGTTGAATCGGAATCACTAGAGGATTCTGATTTAATGGTTCGTTCCTCAACAATCTCTGTTTGAATGATTGGTGGTTCCAGAGGAAAATTTAGTGGTTCAGGATCTACGAATCGTTCCTGAATATTCTCCGGATTCTCAATTGTGAGGTCGGGTTCAAAAAATGGATTATCGGAAATTTGAACTGGAGTACTTGGTCGACTGGATGACGATTCTAAAGAAAAATCAACGGCGGTAATATTTGCTAAATGTCTTGATCTAGTTACAGGTGGTGAACGTACAAAAGGTGGTGAACGTCTTGCTCGGTGCATTCACTGAATATCCTATTAGTTTTTTAAAAGGAAAGAAAAATTATAATAAGTTATCCAATCAATAGACTTTTCTGATTTTGCCCACGTTTCGAATAGCCAAAAGATGCAGCAGAGGGGCAGGATTCATTCGGTCTCAATATAATTGAGGACTGTTTGGCTCCAATAACCCGGTCCACATACAAATCCAACTATTACTACGAACCAGAAAATTTTGATGTCTATCAATTTAACCACTTAAAATAAATTTTCGTAATTTTAAGAAATTTAGATAAGAAGTAGAATAAAAATCTATGTCCTAAAAAGTAGAATAGCGAGAAATAAGAAAGAAAAAGAGCGTGTCGAAAAAGGTCGAAAAAGAAAAATGGTTGAAAAATAAAAGGTGACGGAAAAATAAAAGAAACTTGTAAAACTTAAAAATACTTGACTAACCTAACCTTATTACTACAACTAACTTAAAATTATAATCGCAAATTGAGATTACTAATTGGAATGATAATTGATACATTGGTAAAAGTCGTCTAAAAATATTAAAGCTTACAGGAAAAACTATATCCCAAATGGAAATAACTTAAAAAGAAACTAAAACTTAAAAAGCCGTCGCAAAGTTCTAAAGTACCTAAATCTTAGTCTAAAGAAAAAGCACTTAAGGAATTCTACGGCAAAGCCTAAAAATCTAGAAGTAAAAATAACTATGGCAAAAACTAAGTTTAAAACTAAATATGAGCGAAAAATACAAATATTACGCTAAAACAATTAAAAAAGGACAAAATATAAAAATATACAAAAAGTTATAAAAAGTACAAATTTTATAAAAATATTATTTTTATATTATTTATTTATTAAAACTATTAATTTTACAATTTAATTAAACTAATTTAACTAAAATATAAATTAAATAAAAAGTAAAACTAATTATAATAATAATAATTAATTAGGGTTAATAATAATAATAATTAATAATTACTCCGTAATTAAATGCAGATTAGGGTTTCTGTCGGTGTCAGAGTGTCTCCGCGAGTTGCGGTGCCCGAAGCAGAAAACTCCCCGGCAGCGGCGCCAAAAATAACTTGATGTTTTAGCAGAGGGGTATAAAATACTATTAATTTTTACAAGAAAATACTATTAAATACGATACAATTTTACACAAGATATTTATTTATTTAGAGAATGGATATACTTAAACCTTGCTACAACACTTATAGGCAGTGTACCTAATCGTATAGTAGTGTAGTTTTTAGTAAGTCCGGTTCGTTCCACAGGGAAATCTTTAAACAAAGCTTAACGCTATATTAGTTTACTTTTATAAAAATACAAATATATATATAAATAATATTATTATTATAAAGGGGGGTTTTTACCGTTTAATGACCGGTTTGTCGATTTTAAAACTTTTAGTCACAGTTAAAACCAAATGTAAAATAATAAATAAATACAAGACTTAATTTAAAGCGTAAAGTAAATAACTATAATGAAATTGCGAATAATAAAAGTGCGATAAAATAAACTTGCGATAATTAAAAAGTACGGTAATTAAAAGTGCAATTAAATACAATAACAATAAAAATGCGATAATTAGAAGTGCAATTAAATATAAAATAAAGAAAATTAAATATGAAATAAAAGAATTATGCTTATTTAAACTTCCGTAACCATGATGTTTGACGTGTTGATTTTAGTTTTATGCCCATGGGTTAATTGTCCTTTGTTCTGGATTATTTAATATGTCCATCTGGTTTTTGTCCATAACAGTCCATCAGTCATAAATATAAAGTGCGAGTGTCCTCTTCAAATTATCCTTATACCCGAAGTTAAATATTCCAACTAATTGGGGATTCGAATTGTAACAAGGTTTTAATACTTTGTTTAATGAATACACCAGGTTATCAACTGCGTGTAAACCAAGGTTTTACTACTTTGTTAACAATTACACCAATTACCCTTGAATGTAATTTCACCCCTGTTTTAATTATTCTAGTGGCTATTAATCCATTCCCGTGTCCGGTTAAATGAACGATTATTCGTACATATAAATACCCCGCCCATCGTGTCCGATTGAGTGTATATGGTTATTTATAGGGACGTTCAATTGTAAATCTTTATATTAAAATTAACAAACTATCATTTAGTTAAACAAATATAAAGCCCATTAATAGCCCATAGTCTAATTTCCACAAGTGTCGTTCTTTTGTCCAAACCCCAATTATGGTACAAAGCCCAATTACCCAATTTTAGTAATTAGCCCAACATCATGATTACTTCGGATTAAATAAGCATAATAATAACTTAGCTACGAGACATTAAATTAAAAAGGTTGAACATAACTTACAATGATTAAAAATAGCGTAGCGTTACACGGACAGAATTTCGACTTACACCCTTACAATATTCGCTAACATACCCTTATTATTAGGATTAAAATTAAAATTAAAATTAAAATTAAAATATAAATATAAATATTTACGTATAGATATAGAAAGGATGGATATATATGTTAGTTTTTGCGATCAGAATTCGTTTGCTTTTATAGGGAGTTTCAGAATTTGGGGCTCCGCGACTCGCGGCCCTTTTTGCCTTCAAACTCCGCGAGTCGCGGAGTTTGTAAATACAGCTCACTCCATTTTGGCTCTTTGTTTACCGACGGTTTATTATATAAATATAATATATATATAATTTATATAATTAATTATATATTATATTATATTTATATACATAGTTAACTTGTAATTTTTAGTCCGTTGAGTCGAGCGTTGAGAGTTGACTCTGGTCCCGGTTCCGAATTTTCGAACGTCATTGCGTACAATTTAATATCTTGTACTTTTCATTTTGAATCTTGTACTCTTGTAATTTCGAGACGTTTCTTATCAATAATTGGAACCTCTTTGATTGTCTTTTGTACTTTTGAGCTTTTTGGTCGTTTGCGTCTTCAATTCGTCGAATCTGTCTTTTGTCTTCACCTTTTATTATTTAAACGAATATCACTTGTAAATAGAACAATTGCAACTAAAAGCTTGTCTTTCTTGAGGAATAATGCTATGAAATATATGTTCGTTTTTAGCATTATCACTTACACACATATTCATTCAATCGGGTCTTAACTATATAACTTACATCCAATACCAAGGGTAAAATATCTAGATGAACATTTCGTATCTTTGATCTTAATCAAACTATCTTATTTGCTTTCTTTGCATTTGTTTTCATTATATAAACTTAAAAGACCAAAAATATTGTTTTTACTTTTAATCTTCTCTGATTTGGCTAAATCGTTAAATAGCCACAAAAACATAATATCTTGTACCTTTAAGTTTCATTTACTTAGTAATCATAATATAGTTTCTGATTCTAGTTTGACTAATCCAACTGTCCTTGGAACGATACACGGAACTAAACCATTATTTATACTACTACACGATCGGGTACACTGCTCGTTAGTGTGTAACAATCTTTAATCGGTATTTTTCCATACTATTTCATATAACAATTCATATACCACGTTTTGCACATCAAATTTTTGGCGCCGCTGCCGGGGACAGTTTTGTGTCAAAATAGAATTGTTAACTAATTTGTGATTAAGTAGTTTCTTAATTATTTTAAATTATTAATAGTCTTTGATTTTTAGACTTATAGACTCGGTGCATTTAATAGTTTTGTTAGTTGTGTGATTGACAGATTTTAGGTTGCATATGCCACATACCCGAAGTTCAGATTCTCCATTACTTACACCACTTACAGAACCTGATAGAAAGCTTGGTAGGATCTCAAAAGAAGTACTTGAACTCTTTGAATCTTCATCAAAGCAAGAAACTTTTGATTCAGAATCAAGTACAACCAAGCCAAGATACTCTGAATTTGGTGAAACCGTTCAACCTCCAAATTTTGAAATGGAAGGAGAGGCAAGGCAGGTGGTACCAAGACAATTAATGGCGGCCAAGATGAAAGCAACCCGAACTGGACAAGGTAGTGCCATTACTCCGCTAACAGGTGAGGAAAAATTTGAAATAAAAGGACCTATTCTCCAAATGATTAACAACAGGTGTCAATTTGGTGGTGGTTCGAATGAAGATGCAAACGGACATATTCATCTTTTTCAAGAGATATGTCTTCTTTTCAAACTTAAACCAGACACTGACCAGGCCATATTTTTAAGACTTTTTCCATGGACACTCTACGGGGAAGCATGAAGTTGGTTAGATTCATTGGCCGAGGCTACGATAGAAACTTGGAATGGTATGTTGGAAAAATTTCTTAAGAAATATTTTCCAGCTTCTAAGTCCGCGAGACTCCAATAAGAAATTACCCAATTTTGTCAAAAGTCGATGGAAACCTTGTACGAAGCATGGAATCGATTTTCCAAAATTCTAAGAGGTTGTCCAAACCATGGTTTAGATACCTTCCAAAAGGTCCAAATCTTTTACAATGGTTGTGATGTTGCAACCCGAATTTCCATTGATCAAGCGGCCGGAGGTTCACTCATGGACAAAACCGAACAAGAGGCTTATGAGATAATTGAGAAGCTAGCCGATTATTCTCATGAGTGGCATCAAGAACGACCAATTACTCGCAATACTCAAGTCCAAAGCGCCGGTGCTTATGATGACCTTAGTTCCCTAAGTGTGAAAATAGACAGTGTTGCTCGAAACATGGACAAAATCACCAAGGAAATTCATAGTATGAAGGTAGGTTGTGAATACTGTGGTGGCCTCCATTTAGAAAAAGATTGTGATGCCGGTTTAACAATGGCTCAAAAAGAAGAAGTGGCTTTCATAAGCCAAAGAAATAATAATTAATTTCAAGGAAGAGCCCAATTCAACCGAAACTTCAACAACCCCTACAGCCCTCAAGGTCAAAATTCCAATTACCAACAAGGGTTAAGTAGTGGGTTCCAACAACAAACTCTGGGTTTTTATCAAAAACCCCAACAGGAAGATAAAAAGTCAAATTTGGAGAGTATGTTGGAAAAGTTGATTGCATCACAAACTCAGCTTGTCACAAACATAAACCAAACAAACAAGAAAAACGAACACCAGTTTAGAAACCAACAAGTCTCAATTCAGAATTTGAAAAAGCAAATGAGTGGTTTAGCTAGTTTACTGAGTGAAAAAAACCAGGGAGTTTACCGGGCGATACCAATAAGAACCCCCGAAATGAGCACCCCAATGTTATCACCACACGGAGTGGTCTAGCATACGAAGCTCCAAGAATGCTCGAAAATTCTGATTTCAGTGTTCCGTTGAACAAAAATGATGAACCGGTTAAGGAGCCGGAACAAGTGGTTGAAAAGGAAGAACGGGAGAAACCTGTAGTGAAGCCATATCAACCACCGCTCCCATACCCACGGAAGCAACAACAAGAAAGGCTAGAAGCCAAAAGGTCAAAATTTCTAGATATGTTTAAACAAATTAACATAAATATGCCTTTCATTGATGTAATCTCAGGTATGCCCAAGTATGCTAAGTTCTTAAAAGACTTACTTACTAATCGGAAGAAAATGGAGGAACTTTCATCAGTCATCATGAATGCTAATTGTTCCGCAATCTTGATGAACAAAATACCAAAGAAGTTAGCAGATCCTGGGAGTTTTACCATACCATGTCTCTTAGGAGATTTGGAATGCATTAAAGCATTAGCGGATTTAGGGGCTAGCATAAGTTTAATGCCTTATTCATTATATGTTAAGCTAGACCCCGGGGTACTAAAACCAACCCGAATGGCAATTCAACTAGAAGACCGCTCTGTTAAATTCCCTCGTGGAATTTTAGAGAATATGTTAGTAAAAGTGGGTACCCTAGTATTTCCGGCCGATTTTGTAATTTTGGACATGGAAGAGGATACACGTGTGCCTCTTATATTGGGTTGACCTTTCCTCAATACTGCTAGGGCTATGATAGATGTTTATGGGCAGAAATTGACCCTTAGTATTGAGGATGTCAAGGTAACTTTTTCCGTTGACCATGCCATGCAATACCCCAAGTCTACTGATGATAAATGTTATTATGTGCAAACCATAGACACATATTCGGAGTTGTTGCAGGAATTTCCAGAATTGCAAGGTTCGGGAAAATGCATTTTGGCGGAAGGTGATGAAGAAAACATGGTGGAATAAGTGGAGATGTTGACCACCTTGATGGCTAACGGTTATGAGCCAAATGATGAAGAATACAGAAAGTTGGATTTAAAAAATGAGTACCGATGTAAAACATCGATTGAAGAACCTCCCGTTTTGGAACTCAAGCCACTTTCAAGTCACTTGGAATATGCTTACCTTCAAGAGGATTCTACTCTCCCGGTTATCATTTCATCCGAACTCTCTGTAAATGAGAAGTCTAAACTTGTTTCCATGTTAAAAGCCCATAAACCGGCTCTAGCATGGAAAATTCATGACATTAATGGTATAAGTCCCTCTTATTGTACACATAAGATATTAATGGAAGATAAATATAAGCCATATGTACAAAGACAAAGGCGACTGAACCCTAATATGCAAGAGGTCGTTAAAAAGGAGATTGTCAAACTCCTAGATGCGGGTCTTATTTACCCAATTTCAGATAGTCCTTGGGTGAGTTCGGTCCAATGTGTACCCAAAAAGGGTGGCATGACCGTTATCACCAATGAAAACGATCAATTAATTTCCACTAGGACTATCACGGGTTGGAGGGTATGTATTGATTATAGAAAATTAAATGATGCTACCCGAAAAGACCACTTTCCCCTTCCTTATATTGATCAAATGTTGGAAAGGTTAGCAGGAAAGAACTTTTATTGTTTTCTTGACGGTTTCTCGGGATATTTCCAAATCCCTATAGCACCTGAGGACCAAGAGAAAACCACCTTTACATGCCCTTATGGTACTTTCTCCTACCGACGTATGCCCTTTGGCTTATGCAATGCTCCTGCTACCTTTCAAAGGTGTATGGTAGCTATTTTTCATGATATGATTGAAGACTTTATGGAAGTATTCATGGATGACTTTTCAGTCTTCGGTGATTCTTTTGACTCATGTCTTCATAATCTTGAGCGTATGTTGATTAGGTATGAAGAATCTAATCTTGTACTTAACTGGGAAAATGCCATTTTATGGTAAGAGAGGGCATTGTATTAGGTCATAAAATTTCTTGTGCGGGATTGGAGGTGGATAGAGCTAAAGTGGAAGTCATAGCCAAATTACCACCACCGTCAAATGTGAAAGGTGTAAGAAGTTTTCTGGTGCACGCCGGTTTTTACCGTCGATTCATTAAAGATTTTTCTAAAATTGCGACCCCGATGAACAAACTTCTTGAGAAAGACGCTCCATTTGTCTTCACGGACGAGTGTCTTAACGCCTTTAACCTCTTTAAAGCATACGCAATCACCCATTCTCATATCGCCGAATTGGTCAATTCCATTCGAACTTATGTGTGATGCTAGTGACTTTGCTATTGGTGCCGTCTTGGGGCAAAGAATTGAAAAACATTTCCAGCCCATTTATTATGCTAGTAAGACATTGCAAGGAGCCCAACTTAATTACACTACCATCGAGAAGGAACTCCTGGCAATTGTCTTTTCATTTGATAAATTCTGATCCTATTTGGTACTAGCAAAGACGGTTGTCTATACAGACCATTCAACATTAAAGTACTTGCTTGCTAAGCAAGATGCTAAACCCCGATTAATACGTTGGGTCTTGCTTTTGCAAGAATTCGACATTGATATTAAAGACTAAAAGGGGGCCGAAAACCTAGCTGCCGATTACCTTTCTCGCCTTGAGAGCCCGAATCTTGAGGTTCTCCATGAGACTGTTATCCAAGATAACTTTCCGAAAAAAAATCTCATGAAAATTGAGAAAATTGATGATCCTTGGTTTGTTGACATAGCCAACTATCTTGTTGGAGGGTACTTAGAAACCGGTTGGTCACATCAGAAAAGAAAGAAATTCTTTAGTGATCTAAAATACTACTTCTGGGAAGACCCTTATCTTTTTAGGCGTTGCGCGGATGGTATGATTCGGAGGTACGTTTCGGGAAAGGAATGCACTCAAATTCTTCTAGATTGTCACCGTGGTCCAACGGGTGGGCAATTTGGTCCCCAAATTATGGGGAGGAAAGTTTACGAGGCCAGTTTTTATTGGCCTACAATATTCAAAGTTGCCTACGCCTTTTGTAAGGCTTGTGACGCGTGCCAACGGGCCGGTCAAATCACTAAACGGGATGAAATGCCTCAACAAAGCATCCAAGTATGCGAGGTATTCGATGTTTGGGGAATTGACTTTATGGGGCCCTTTCCAAAATCTCATTCTTATCTCTACATACTCGTAGCCATTGATTATGTTTCTAAATGGGCGGAGGCAAAACCTCTCCCCACAAATGATGGCCGAGTTGTAGTAACCTTTTTGTTGGAACTTTTCTCAAGGTTTGGCACGCCTAAAGCCCTTATCAGTGACCGGGGCACCCACTTTTGCAATAAGCAATTAGAAAAGGTGTTGAAAAGATATGGAGTGATCCATAAAATTTCAACATCTTATCACCCTCAAACAAGTGGGCAGGTAGAGAATACCAATCGATCTCTAAAACGCATACTTGAAAAGACCGTTGGTGCAAATCCAAAAGAGTGGTCTGTTAAGTTAAACGATGCATTGTGGGCCTTTCGCACGGCCTACAAAACACCTATTGGAACCACTCCTTTTCGAATGGTATACGGAAAAGCATGCCATCTCCCTTTGGAGATTGAACACAAAGCGCATTGGGCGCTAAGGGCATGTAATTTGGATTACCAAGAGGCGGGTCGGTTACGTTTGACCCAGTTGAATGAATTAGACGAGTTGAGGCTTGAAGCCTATGAAAACTCTCTAATTTATAAGGAAAAGACCAAACAATGGCACGACAAGAGATTGAAAAATTCAAAAGAATTCATGGAAGGAAATCGTGTCCTTGTTTACAATGCCCGTTTCAAGTTATCACCAGGAAAGCTTAAGTCCCGATGGTCGGGACCATTTGTTTTTAGAAGGGTGTACCCTTATGGTACAACTGAAGTGGTGAACTGAAAGGGCGATATTTTTAAAGTGAATGGCCACCGGGTCAAACACTATGTCGATGGTCCCCTGGAAATCGAAGACGAGGTTAGCCTCAACTTCGAGAACAAAGCCTAAATCAAAATGGGGACGAGTTGGGTGAACGACTCGTTAAAGAAAGTTCAAGCGTGTAAATAGTGTGAATTGAGTGTTTTATGATTGGTTTGATTGTTTTTAATGTACAAAATGATCTATGATGATGATATGAGCTTTTGTGTGTTGAAAATGGGAATTTTTATGAGTTTTATGAAGATTTTGAGCCACCAGACCAATGGGACGCCGTCCAAAAACCCTTGGACGCCGTCCAATTTTAAAGAATTTTCTCAAAAAGAAGTCAGTAGGTTTTAGTGTAACTGGACGCCGTCTAGATTTTAGGACGCCGTCCAGCTTTTCATTATTGGACGCCTTCCAAAATTCTGAACGCCGTCCAGCTCTTCATTACTGGACGCCGTCCAGAATTTTGGACGCCGTCCAGATGTCTGACCCAGAAAAAAAAAACGCGTTTTATACCATTCTAACCCCATTTTCAACCACAAAACACACTTCTCTCTTATTCCTTATCCCACAAACGAACCAACTCTCAAAAACCCTAATTTCTTACTTCAAATTCGTGCATTCTTCCTTCAAATCCAAGCTTGAATCATGTTTTCTAGGGTATTGCTAATCTCTTTTCATACTTTTCTTTCTTAAATACTTAATTTGTATGTCTATATATATAATTTGATGAAAGATAAGTGTGGGGTGTTTGATTTGCTTGATTCTTGTTTAGATTAACATGCTTTAGTTGTTTAATTACCCATTATGTCTTTATTTTGCAATAATTATATGTTGGATGGGTATGTTCATAATTCTAGGGTTTGTAGTGATGAAATCCGAAATTAGGGTAATTAATTCAAGATATTGAGTGTGTTTGTGTTGTTTATGAAGCTTGTGAAGTGTTTAATTGTTATTGATGATGTAGATGTTAATTTGGCCGGGTCATAAATTGAATGTTCTTGAATTTTTAGCATGCTTTGAATTGTAATGATCTTATGAAAGATGTATGCTTGATTTTCATTTGTTTAAGCCTATTGAAGTGGATTGATGGTATGGAATGCTATAATGTAGTGGCGTTATAATGGTCATTTTGAACTAAATTGTGATAACTAGTGCTATGATTGTAATGAATATCATTATAATGCAAGTTTAAATGTCATGACCTATGAACGCAACATGCTTGAGTCCTAAGTTGAAGCCTAATTGTGAATTTTGTGAACCACATTTTTGTGAGAGTGTATTTGCTAGTTTAGGTTGACTTTGGTTGACTGTGATCAATTATTCTAAACATACGCTTTTGCTTAAATGAATCACAATGCTTATGAACTTTGAATGGAATGACTAATTCTCCTTGCTATTTGGTTATGTTTTTAGCTAACATTAACACAACGGTTTCTATGTTCTTTTGTTTTGGTGTTATTATGTTTTGCAGGGACAATCTAGCAGGGGTGGACAACCGAAAAGGGACAGAACATCAAGAAACGTTCCACCACCATCATCGGTTCAACAACATTCATCATCATCATCTGGCGAAGAAGAAGACGCTCAAAATAATCCAATAATATGGTTAGAACATCTTCGGGACAATGATGATTACGGGAAAACTTTTGCTCGAATTACCCGTAGGCCAATTAATGCTACATGGTATTTGGACTGGGCTCCTTTGATTGAGGCGGGTACGCATGCCCATGTCACTCGTTTGTTAGCTATACCATATAGTAACATATTGACCTACGCATGGGAATAAATTTTCAGTCTACACGATCAAGTGTTTCCCGTGCTATGTAAAGAATTCTATTCAACTTTCCGATTCAATAATGTTCGCGATCCACTCTCGGATGCTTTCTTTAGATTCCGACTAGGGGGTGATGAAAGAAGTTTGAGTAGTTTTGGGTTATGAAGAGTTTTGGGTATTTTTCACGAACTTACTGACGCACAATTAAGGGAATATTTGATAAGCTCAGAGTATCATGGGAGAGTGGGTTTTAATGAACAATCCTTTTGGAGAAGGATTAGAGGGCCAAATGCTTTTAGCCCATTCAAATCAAGCAGACACAGGTATACAGAAATAGCAACCCCTGACGATAAGCTTCTCCATCGACTTATCGCATGTACCTTTAATGCGAGAGTCGAAGGACAAGAAAAGGTTAAATCTCTGGATCTATGGATAATGGATCAAATAAAATGGGGTTGTCACACCGATATACCGGGGTTAATTGGGAACTATTTGCTGGGTATCGCTACGGATGCACGAAGAGACAAACTGCTTCTAGGGGGCCACTACATTACGCGGATTGCTCGTCACTTTAATATTGATCTTAATCGCCTGATAGAATGTGCAGTGACCCGGAAATTTCCGATCAAATTTAAACTTTAATCTTTATATAACTCCGACACGATAAGCAAAAATATGTAATATTGAGTCTCGAAAGTTTTAAAATCTATATTCATAATAACCATTTACCTTTTGACTGTGCCCGACGATTCACGAACAATTATTTGTAAATATATATATATATATATATATATATATATATATATATATATATATATATATATATATATATATATATATATATATATGTGAATTCAATACCTAATTAATATTATATATTGTAATCAATAAATGTTAAAGATTCAATATATTATAATATGATATAATTAATAAATTTTATTATATTAAATGTAATTACGAATTAATTATAAATTAAATAAATTATTAGTTATTATTCTCTGTAAAATTATAATTCGTATTATTATGTTTAACATTACTATTATTAACTATTATCAATATTATTATGTTAAAGATATAAATATGAAATTTGATATATATATATATATATAAATATCATTATCAATACTAAAATAACTTGTGTTATTATCATTATCATTAATAATATTATTATTGTTAAGTTTATTAAAATTCTTATCTTTATGATTTATTACTTTTAGTATTAATATTATTATTAATATTAATTGTATTTAGATTATTATTAATATAATTATAATTATAATCATTAATTATTAACTTTAAATTATAAAAGAAAAAGAAATATCATTGTGTACGATTGGAATAAATTTCAGTTGCCCATCCCAATCAACACTGTAATTGATTCTTGTTTTGTATCTAAACTAGAATCACAAATCGAAATCAGATATTAGATAAGGTCAAAAGCTGTTAGCCATTCCTTTCTTCTGTTATTATTATTATTATTTTTTTTGGTTTTGTCTCTGATAGTGAAATTGTTGACTGACATCACATAATATTTGAACGAATTTCAGTGTAACCAAGTCATTCTAATATTTCCATCATCCCTAAACAATTACACAACTTCTACTTCCTGCTAATTGGTAAATTAAATCATTTTTTTAAAAAAAGATACGAACGTCCCTGTTTAGAGTTGTAAAGGGCAATAGCTTGAATTCAAATAAAATTTTTAAAAGTAATAATGCAGATAAGTTACAAATCTATTATTAAATCAATCTGCAAACTTTCAATTCTAAATTATTCAAATGGAATACGAATTTTGCGAGTCAAAGTTTACTTGGAAAAAGTCAAATCGTCTATTTTTCATGAAATTCGGTTTCCTGTTATCAACTCAAGTTCAATTGATGATATAGAAAGTTTCTATGAGTGAATTAGAACTTATTTTGTTTAGGAGTTGTGAGCTATAACGGTTTTAATTTCAAAAATGGATGTTGAGTTCATCATCGAGCTTTTACTGTTATTATTTATATTTTTTTGGTTCGATTTATTTAATTACTCAATACAGGACGTTTTCATTTCAATTACAGGTCTTAACTCAAATCCTAGTTTTGTTGTTGTTATTGATTATTACTGGAACTGATTAGAATTTAAGGGAAGAAGAAGATGAATATAGAAACTGAGAGTCATGGTTATATACATTTAAAACTGTTTAATCCCAGAAAAACTTTGATGGCCGAGTGGTTAGGAGGTGTTCGGGTATTCGAGAGGTCTCGGGTTCAATCCCTGCTTGTGACAACTATTTTTTTTTTTGGGCCTTTCTAAGGTAGTCTTTCAATAATCAAATTTATTATTATTATTATTATTATTATTATTATTATTATTATTATTATTATTATTATTATTATTATTATTATTATTATTATTATTATTATTATGGTTAGGCTTATAATTACTATCATTTTTATTTATTACTTATTATGATTATTACAATTATAGTAATTATAGTTAATATTAACATTGTTATTACTAATATTATTATCACTAACATGTACTATTATTTAGGATTATTGTTATTATTATCATTTTAGTTATTATTTTGTAATATCATTAAGTATTAATAGTATTATTATTATTATCATTGAAGTAAGTATGATTATTATGAATAAAAGTATTATTATTAGGATTACCACTAGTAATAAGATTATTATAATTATTATTATCATTAAGTATTATGAAATGATATCAAAAATTATTAATTTTATTACCATTATTAGTAAATTATCAATCTTATAAAAACTACTGATGTTATCATTATATTTAATATTAGTATTATCATTATATTACTTCAAATATTATCTTAGTATTATTAAAATACTGTTTTAACAAACAAATGATTTACATATATATATATATATATATATATATATATATATATATATATATATATATATATATATATATATAAATATATTTAATATATAAAACATAATAAACTTAATATCTTATTTAGTTAAAATATATATAATAAATACACAGAACATATAAGTTATTAACATAAAAACAATATAACTAAGAAAGTTATATATATTTATTCGATTACGATTATGTGTATTAATATATATACACAAATGATATAGGTTCGTGAATCTGAGGCCAACTCTGCATTGTTCAATATAGTCATATGTATTTTTACTACAAAATACATTAGGTGAGTTTCATTTGCTCCCTTTTACTCTTTACATTTTTGGGACTGAGAATACATGCGCTGTTTTTACAACTGCTTTATTTAATGCTTTTGAAATATATTTTGAACTGCGAATACATGAAATGCTTTTATAAATGTTTGACGAGATAGACACAAGCAAAACATTCCTCGAATGAATTATTATGCAGACAGAAGTTCTGCGGATTATTATTGAATTATGTGGACATGATAATTGCCACCATTGAATTATGTGGACATGATAATTGCCACCATTGAATTATGTGGACATGATAATCGCCACTAATTGAAGTGAATGTTATGTATCGAGAGAATGATTTTATACACAGGTTATGTGTATGATATTTTTGTGCACAAGATATGTGTACGTTTACTAAGATTTATGAAAGATGATTTCGTACACGAGAAAGGTGTACTGTATTTAAAAGACATTGCATGTACATTACAGGTGGGTATAGGATTCGGGCCCATTTGTACCATGCAACATTTAAATCTTGTGGTCTATCAAAATGATGAATTTTATTGTTTTATGATAAACTTATGAACTCACCAACCTTTTGGTTGACACTTTTCAAACATGTTTATTCTCAGGTCTGAAAGAAATCTTTCGCTGTGCATTTGCTCATTTTAAAGATATTACATGGAGTCGTTCATGGCATATAGAAGTCAGTTCATCGCGATGGTACCATATGTTATTGTATTCGTTCGGAAGATTTTGGACGGGGTATGACATGTGGTATCAGAGCGGTGGTCTTAGCGAACCAGGTCTTGCATTAGTGTGTCTAACAGGTAGTTTTTAGGATGCATTAGTGAGTCTGGACTTCGACCTAGAAGTTGTTAGGTTACAATAATGAGTCTGGACTTGAACCTGGTCTGCACGTCAAAAGTTTTGCATATCATTCCATGTAGAAAAATATCTACCTATCATTTTCAGTCTCGACGTGTCTTATTGCAATTATTGCATAGATAGTGTACAGACAAATTCATATCCCATCACATTAAACCTTGTCTGACACATATCCTTAATTTTCTCCTTAATCTACGGAATCTTCTGTACTATATATAAGAATTAGGTATTCTATGTAATCAGAATATCATCCGATATCCGGAAATCATTTCACATCAAAAATCCTTTATCTAACTATGCTAGATGAATTCTGCAACCAGTTCAAGTTCCTCGGATTTCGACAGCGATTCCGATATGGATTTCCACTCGAGCTCCAAAAGCGGTATAACCAGAGTGAATCAACCAATCAACCATCATCAATTCTGGATGAATTGGGGCTGAGTTCATAGTCAACTTAATCAATGAGACGAAAAGAAGGCAATCCTTTCCACCAACCAAATTCACTTCTTGGCAAAGAACCTGAAACACTTACCGGCGAACCGATTCGAAACACCATTTTCACTCTCATTTTCCGAATATCTCCCCATAATTATATACTATCTCAAATTCAAAACTTTATTCACTCGCTCGTTCCTACCGACAATCATCCCGGAGTAATAAGTCAACGAGTTTCGCACTCGAGTAATAGCTTTGAAAAATATGGTGCAAAACTTACTAACTTCAGCAACATCACCAGCACCAACAGTACCACCAACAACAACATCTGCATCCCAAGCCTTAATTTCACAATCTGTCCCACGAACATCAACATCGTACACATCATAGATACCAAGGAGTACCAACAGCAATGAACAATGAAGTATTGATCCATAACTTCATTAATATTCTGCGAAGAATATGTGGTTCCTAATAGTTTTAGAGAATACTTATTCTAGCTCAAATCGAAAATCAAATGAGTCTAATATTATATTGACTCATTAAATCCATAATTACATCTGAAGAAAATATATATGTATATATATTTTCATAAAGATTGTGATTAAAAATTCTCTTGTACAAACTGTTAATGGTGAAAATATTTTAACGGGTAGGTAATACCCGAGGAATATTTAGATTTCACATTAATAAGTTACACTGTACATTCTTCAAATCTGTTTCAACAGTCACTTACTATCCTACATACAACCACACATATACGTATCCGTTCATCAAAGAATAACTATTTTCATTCAAATTTAATTTCATATTCGGATTTTGACTGAACAAAATCCAAGTCAAGATTTGACAGAAGACATCACTTTTAGATTCCTACATCTTTCAAAGCCATACTTTGAATTCAAAACTATGCCAGATCCATTGGCGTGTTATTACCGAAAATAACTTTACAATACCTTTCCAAAATTAGCCAATTTTGTCACAGCTCCAACAAATCAACTTCGACTTTCATTCGGATTATCCTTATTATAACTTTGATATATAAGTTTGCCACTTGATTTTATCCTAAACAATCATTTGTATCTTGACGATTACAATCTGCGTTCAAACTTTCATAATCCTCGAAAACACCTTAATCGAGAGGATGAACAAATCGCACTTCATCTACGGAAGAAAAGATCGATGTATATAGTTATGCACCTGAAAACATTCGGAACTTGAGTAAACGTTTAACACGTATCTGTGCTAACTTCTTTGGCGTTGTTATTACCGAAAATAACTTTGCAACTCTTTTTCACAATAGTCAGTTTTGTCACAGCTCCAACAAGTCAACTTCGACTTTTCATTCGAAACAACCTTATTATAACCATGTTATATATGCGTACTCTTTTATTGTTACCGAAAAACCTTTTATATTCCACCATATTACCCTCAGCGTTTAATCATCTAAAAACACAATTCTCTTGAAACCACCTCGGATTGATAATCGATGACTCAGATATGGTAGCATTAAATGCAGAGGAAACAGAAAAATTATAGATGGTCTAAATGGCAAAAAGTTTGATGATAAAGAAGGGAGTGTTAGGAACGCTCGATAGAAAATTTGGTACTGAAAAAATAGATTGAACAAACCACGAAGGAGTCTCTGAACGAATCACAAGGATTAAACTTGAATATTAAGAATCTTGATGATTCTGTTTCTGATGAAATCTTTAGCGAATACCTTGCTTCTGACTCCAAACTCTTGCGGACAAATTTTCTTCACCATCCTTCGATATTAGAAATTCCAAGATATCATCGTATTTTTCATTATAAATATCCTCCATATTTCTGAAGATATTTTTATAACTATTCTTATCTGAAATCATTAATCTCTTCGTGCTATCAGTATTACATCATATAGAAACTGTTAGTTTCTATATTCTGTAAACTTTCGAGCTTAAAAAAATGAATGTTATTGAAGTAATGTTGGGAACTAATGCATGAGTTATTATAATATAATGACACTTGATCAACGTGATTATATTACAGTAAGTCATGCTGAGTTTCTAATGGAATGTGATGATTCACAGTACCATCATCATGTGCCATTTACACGACTCTTACATTCTAGCCAATTTCCAAACATATTAAGAACATATCTTCTTGATAGTTCTATCTTTCCGGATATTCTAGTAATTTGCCAAATCAAGATCGTGCCATTACGGTTTTCTTCTTAGAACATTAACTATGTTCTTTTCAAAATCCATACCTACAAATTCCGGATCATTATTCGCTTGACTTGAAGTCGGGAAGAGGAGACAAAAGAATGGAACTCTTGAATATAAAAGAAAATATAAAGCTCGACAACAACACGTAAATTACAAACCATGCATATCAATACGTATTGCCACGTAAAGGCACGGAAAAATTAATAACACTATAACCCCGAGGTAATAGTAGAAGTAAATAAAATCCTCTGGTGGTAGATGAAAGAGAAGAATGATAGAGATGAAGGTTAGAAGTATATCAAGGATCAGAACGGGATGGAGCATATTGACGAATATTTTAAAGTATGAATTGAGGAGAAAGGATAGAAGGTGTGAGTTGTAAGGAAACGAAAGGGGTGGATATATAATAGAAGATCCGACAGAGCAATCAAAATAGATTATCGTATTTAATCAAAACGGATCCTAATTTCCTTAATTATCAAAGAATCAAATCTTATCTTCAAGATTCTCTCCAAATCTCTTGAACTCCGGAAATCAACCATATCTACGTCAAAGGATATGACGAAACATTATTTTCTCATTTCACTCTTTTGTGATAACTTCACTCGTACGCTTCACATGATCGAATCGTTTTATCTATATTAATCAATAATGATAAAACACTAACTCAGATTCGTCATGAAAACATTTTTATTATTAGCAACGACGACCTCACTCAAATTTCGGGACGAAATTTCTTTAACGGGTAGGTACTGTAGTGACCCGGAAATTTCCGATCAAATTTAAACTTTAATCTTTATATAACTCCGACACGATAAGCAAAAATATGTAATATTGAGTCTTGAAAGTTTTAAAATCTATATTCATAATAACCATTTACCTTTTGACTGTGCCCGATGATTCACGAACAATTATTCGTAAATATATATATATATATATATATATATATATATATATATATATATATATATATATATATATATATATATATATATATATATATATATATGAATTCAATACCTAATTAATATTATATATTGTAATCAATAAATGTTAAAGATTCAATATATTATAATATGATATAATTAATAAATTTTATTATATTAAATGTAATTATGAATTAATTATAAATTAAATAAATTATTAGTTATTATTCTCTGTAAAATTATAATTCGTATTATTATGTTTAACATTACTATTATTAACTATTATCAATATTATTATGTTAAAGATATAAATATGAAATTTGATATATATATATATATATATATATATATATATATATATATATATATATATATATATATATATATATATAAATATCATTATCAATACTAAAATAACTTGTGTTATTATCATTATCATTAATAATATTATTATTGTTAAGTTTATTAAAATTCTTATCTTTATGATTTATTACTTTTAGTATTAATATTATTATTAATATTAATTATATTTAGATTATTATTAATATAATTATAATCATAATCATTAATTATTAACTTTAAATTATAAAAGAAAAAGAAAGATCATTGTGTACGATTGGAATAAATTTCAGTTGCCCATCCCAATCAACACCGTAATTGATTCTTGTTTTGTATCTAAACTAGAATCACAAATCGAAATCAGATATTAGATAAGGTCAAAAGCTGTTAGCCGTTCCTTTCTTCTGTTATTTTTTTTTTTTTTTTGGTTTTGTCTCTGATAGTGAAATTGTCGACTGATATCACATAATACTTGAACGAATTTCAGTGTAACCAAGTCATTCTAATATTTCCATCATCCCTAAACAATTACACAACTTCTACTTCCTGCTAATTGGTAAATTAAATCAATTCTTTTTTAAAAAGATACGAACGTCCCTGTTTAGAGTTGTAAAGGGCAATAGCTTGAATTGAATTCAAATTTTTAAAAGTAATAATGCAGATAAGTTACAAATCTTTTATTAAATCAATCTGCAAACTTTCAATTCTAAATTCTTCAAATGGAATACGAATTTTTCGAGTCAAAGTTTACTTGGAAAAAGTCAAATCGTCCGTTTTTCTTGAAATTCGGTTTCCTGTTATCAACTCAAGTTCAATTGATGATGTAGAAAGTTTCTATGAGTGAATTAGAACTTATTTTGTTTAGGAGTTATGAGCTATAACGGTTTTAATTTCAAAAATGGATGTTGAGTTCATCATTGAGCTTTTACTGTTATTATTTATATTTTTTTTTGGTTTGATTTATTTAATTACTCAATACAGGACGTTTTCATTTCAATTACAGGTCTTAACTCAAATCCTAGTCTTGTTGTTGTTATTGATTATTACTGGAACTGATTAGAATTTAAGGGAAGAAGAAGATGAATATAGAAACTGAGAGTCATGGTTATATACATTTAAAACCGTTTAATCCCAGAAAAACTTTGATGGCCGAGTGGTTAGGAGGTGTTCGGGTATTCGAGAGGTCTCGGGTTCAATCCCCGCTTGTGACAACTATTTTTTTTTGGGCCTTTCTAAGGTAGTCTTTCAATAATCAAATTTATTATTATTATTATTATTATTATTATTATTATTATTATTATTATTATTATTATTATTATTATTATCATTATTATCATTATTATTATCATTATTATTATTATTATTATTATTATTATTATTATTATTATTATTATTATTATTATTATTATTATAATTATTATTATTATTATGGTTAGGCTTATAATTATTATCATTGTTATTTATTACTTATTATGATTATTACAATTATAGTAATTATAGTTAATATTAACATTGTTATTACTAATATTATTATCACTAACATGTACTATTATTTAGGATTATTGTTATTATTATCATTTTAGTTATTATTTTGTAATATCATTAAGTATTAATAGTATTATTATTATTATCATTGAAGTAAGTATGATTATTATGAATAAAAGTATTATTATTAGGATTACCACTAGTAATAAGATTATTATAATTATTATTATCATTAAGTATTATGAAATGATATCAAAAATTATTAATTTTATTACCATTATTAGTAAATTATCAATCTTATAAAAACTACTAATGTTATCATTATATTTAATATTAGTATTATCATTATATTACTTCAAATATTATCTTAGTATTATTAAAATACTGTTTTAACAAACAAATGATTTACACACACACACACACATACACACACACACACACACACACACACACACACATATATATATATATATATATATATATATATATATATATATATATATTTAATATATAAAACATAATAAACTTAATATCTTATTTAGTTAAAATATATATAATAAATACACAGAACATATAAGTTATTAACATAAAAACAATATAACTAAGAAAGTTATATATATTTATTCGATTACGATTATGTGTATTAATATATATACACAAATGATATAGGTTCGTGAATCCGAGGCCAACTCTGCATTGTTCAATATAGTCATATGTATTTTTACTACAAAATATATTAGGTGAGTTTCATTTGCTCCCTTTTACTCTTTACATTTTTGGGACTGAGAATACATGCGCTGTTTTTACAACTGCTTTATTTAATGCTTTTGAAATATATTTTGAACTGCGAATACATGAAATGCTTTTATAAATGTTTGACGAGATAGACACAAGCAAAACATTCCTCGAATGAATTATTATGCAGACAGAAGTTCTGCGGATTATTATTGAATTATGTGGACATGATAATTGCCACCATTGAATTATGTAGACATGATAATTGCCACCATTGAATTATGTGGACATGATAATCGCCACCAATTGAAGTGAATGTTATGTATCGAGAGAATGATTTTATACACAGGTTATGTGTATGATATTTTTGTGCACAAGATATGTGTACGTTTACTAAGATTTATGAAAGATGATTTCGTACACGAGAAAGGTGTACTGTATTTAAAAGACATCGCATGTACATTACAGGTGGGTATAGGATTCGGGCCCATTTGTACCATGCAACATTTAAATCTTGTGGTCTATCAAAATGATGAATTTTATTGTTTTATGATAAACTTATGAACTCACCAACCTTTTGGTTGACACTTTTCAAACATGTTTATTCTCAGGTCTGAAAGAAATCTTCCGCTGTGCATTTGCTCATTTTAAAGATATTACATGGAGTCGTTCATGGCATATAGAAGTCAGTTCATCGCGATGGTACCATATGTTATTGTATTCGTTCGGAAGATTTTGGACGGGGTATGACAGAATGCGACCATGCAATGAAACCCTTAAAAAAGGTTTCTGATGTTATGCGAGGTGTATATAAAATAGTTTATATTTTACTAAGAAAAACTATTAAATACGATACAATTTTACACAAGATATTTATTTATTTATAGAATGGATATACTTAAACCTTGCTACAACACTTATAGGCAGTGTACCTAATCGTACAGTAGTGTAGTTTTTAGTAAGTCCGGTTCGTTCCACAGGGAAATCTTTAAACAAAGCTCAACGCTATATTAGTTTACTTTTATAAAAATACAAATATATATATGTAATATTATTATTATAAAGGGGGGTTTTTACCGTTTAATGACCGGTTTGTCGATTTTAAGACTTTAGTCGCAGTTAAAACCTAATGTAAAATATAAAATAAATACAAGACTTAAATTAAAGCGTAAAGTAAATAACGATAATGAAATTGCGAATAATAAAAGTGCGATAAAATAAAATTGCGATAATTAAAAAGTACGATAATTAAAAGTGCGATTAAATAACAATAAATAAAAGTGCGATAATTAGAAGTGCAATTAAATATAAAATAAAGGAAATTAAATATGAAATAAAAGAATTATGCTTATTTAAACTTTCGTAATCATGATGTTTGACGTGTTGATTTTAGTTTTATGCCCATGGGTTAATTGTCCTTTGTCCTGGATTATTCAATATGTCCGTCTGGTTTTTGTCCATAACAGTCCATCAGTCATAAATATAAAGTGCGAGTGTCCTCATCAAATTATTATTATACCCGAAGTTAAATATTCCAACTAATTGGGGATTCGAATTGTAACAAGGTTTTAATACTTTGTTTAATGAATACACCAGGTTATCAACTGCGTGTAAACCAAGGTTTTACTACTTTGTTAACAATTACACCAATTACCCTTGAATGTAATTTCACCCCTGTTTTAATTATTCTAGTGGCTATTAATCCATTCCCGTGTCCGGTTAAATGAACGATTATTCGTACATATAAATACCCCGCCCATCGTGTCCGATCGAGTGTATATGGTAATTTATAGGGACGCCCAATTGTAAATCTTTATATTAACATTAACAAACTATCATTTAGTTAAACAAATATAAAGCCTATTAATAGCCCATAGTCTAATTTCCACAAGTGTCGTTCTTTTGTCCAAACCCCAATTATGGTACAAAGCCCAATTACCCAATTTTAGTAATTAGCCCAACATCATGATTACTTCGTTTTAAATAAGCATAATAATAACTTAGCTACGAGACATTAATATAAAAAGGTTGAACATAACTTACAATGATTAAAAATAGCGTAGCGTTACACGGACAGAATTTCGACTTACACCCTTACAACATTCGCTAACATACCCTTATTATTAGAATTATAATTAAAATTAAAATTAAAATATAAATTATATATATATATATCGTATATATGAGAGAAGAGAGAAATAGATTGATATGTTTTTGGTTCACCAAAGCTCGATTTTATAGGAGATGTGGCCTGACTTTTCATGCCATGCGATCGCATGGACTTTCTTCTTCCTGGCCATGCGATCGCATGGCCAGCTGGGAGAGCTCACATGTTGCTTGTTTCCTTGTGCCGACGTTTTATAAATAATATAATATATTAAATAATTATAAGAATTATTTAAATATTATATTATATTTATGTGCATAGTTGACTTGTAATTTTTAGTCCGTTGCGTCGAGCATTGAGAGTTGACTCCGGTCCCGGTTCCGGATTTTCGAACGTCCTTGCGTACAATTTTATATTTTGTACTTTGCGTTTTGAATCTTGTACTCTTGTAATTTCGAGACGTTTCTTATCAATAATTGGAACCTCTTTGATTGTCTTTTGTACTTTTGAGCTTTTTGGTCGTTTGCGTCTTCAATTCGTCTAATCTGTCTTTTGTCTTCACCTTTTATTATTTAAACGAATATCACTTGTAAATAGAACAATTGCAACTAAAAGCTTGTCTTTCTTGAGGAATAATGCTATGAAATATATGTTCGTTTTTAGCATTATCAAATATTCCCACACTTGAGCGTTGCTTGTCCTCAAGCAATATCGTCTTGAAATACTAGAATCACTTCTTTATTCTTCACACTTTGTACATCAGTGATTTCTATACGGCGGTATAAACAATGGTAGTAACGATATGGTTTACAGTCCCACATGACTATAAAAATTTAGATCCATTAAGGAAATTGGATCTTTATGAAAACATTTGATCTTTTGAAAATTAAATCTAGTTTTTACCCTAGATAAGTTTTTCGGAATAACCCTTTACCGGTGTTTGCAAAATATTTTTGTGGGTTTGGTAGGTTTTAGATTTGAAAATTTTAGCTCAAAACTTATAGTTTTGTGTCACCCACTTGCTAACCTTGTATTTGGAAAGCAACACGTCCAGTTCACTTGTCCCGTATATTACCTTTCGGTAAACTACCGTCCAGTTGTAAAGGAAAGCGTTGAACAAGCAACTGTTAAGGCAATGTCCTCTGACATGCTTTTATTTATGGTCTATAACGTGTCGGACGCAATTACTATCCTTGGTAGGAGCAATAGTAAAGTTCATCCTTATGATTTTTCGGTATGGCACGAGGTCCTGTCTTTGACCACTACGCAACCACCGTTCTTACGGTTGACACCCGATTTGATTCAGGTGACCTAATGAATTCCAGGTGAATTCCTAGGATTTTACGTTCAATGGTAATGAACGCATTAAAAGTAGGGTTTTCAGAAAACAAATCGGTTTGTAATTTTGATCAAAATATTTTCTCGTTCAAGCTCGAGTTTAGATATCATTGAATTCCATGAGTTTGTAATTCTCAATCTTTAAGGTCAATCTCAAGGATTGAGTGATATCAGTCTTAAAAGCTGATTTTTAATCTTTAAGGAGATTATCCTTTCTGGGGATCTGATTCATTAGTCTTATCCAGCTAATTTGCATGGTGCCCCCTCATTGTACGAGATAAATCCTTCTCATGGTTAGGATAAATCTGACCACTTGGCGACCCTGTTTAATGCTGAGGTCCGTGGATTTCCTGCTGATTTTAGTGATGACTTTTCTAGATTTTTCGTCAACCTACAGCTGGTCTGGACGACAACTTCATGACCTAGATCAAGAAGCGCGTTTCTTTTTCGGAAGACTTTACTTCCTTTTAATGATGGAATTGATTCATCGTGTAGATCCATCTCTTCTTTTCTTTCATTGGGTAAAACAGTTTAGTTTAGTCCAAAGCAAAAGTATTTTCAGTTATTTGTTACAGATATATGTGACATATATTTAAGATAACTTGGTAAATTTTCCCACACTTGGCTTTTATTTTCCTTTTTTATCGTCCTCTATTCCATTTTAAATGAATTTCAACATTTTGGTTTGTTTCTCAATTTATGTCCTTTCCGAGGTAACAATAATTTCGGTGTTAACACCTAGTTTTATCGTTCATAAATATGTATAAACATGATTTTGAGTTCATTTAATTGAAAATTTTGAAAATTTTTACTAGAATTGGGTAGTCAGTATATAAGACTAGGGCTGTTCTTTTTTATCAGAGAGCACTAGATTCTAATACAACTACTATGTTACTAGTATTTTTAATGGTTACCAAGTGTATAAAGTAAAAATTTTTAAAATCCGAAAGAATTTAACCCCTTCCCACACTTAAGATCTTGCAATGCCCTCATTTGCAAGAAATCAGTAACAATTTAAATTATTGAGGGTGATTTGTGTGAAAATGATTAAATTTTACCAAAATTTCCAAATATATTGGCGTTTGTTTGCTGAATGATAAATGGTGCACATCATTTGTTCATTCCGTCTGTTGTGACATCATATTTATTTGTCATCTTGTCGTCAAAATTAGTAGCTTTTGCTGAACTTAATGCCAGTCTTTGAAAATGCGCTGTTTTACCCTGTTTTGAACAATCGACAATATACATACATACAAGTATAATCATGCATGGCAATTTGAAATGGGACTTAATATCCCACTTTCAAATTCTAAATATGAAATATTAGTACACAATAATAATAAAATAATAAAAATTACACAAATTTATCCAATAACATAAGTTTAAACATGAAAAAGTCAAAAGATAAAAACATAAAAATCATAAAAATAACCAATTGGAACTAAATCAGTCTGGATAGGGGTTCCAGTTCATCTCATCGGGTGGGTTCCATTGTTGGTTATAGGTGTTCTGATAGGCTTGGTTATAGTCATACCGGTTAAAGGGTGGTCGGATATCGGGGCTATGTGGCGGAAAATGAGCAGGTCGAGTAGGTACATAGTTATTTGGTACCTGATATGATAGCTGGCTCATGATTTGGTGCTGATGAACTAATCAGCTATCGTGTTGGCGTCGCCTATAATCCTCGTATACTCGCTCGGAGTTCCACTGCTCATACATACTATGTCTTGCCGCGTTCGTCATTGCTTCCTCATCTATACAAACGTGGACGTCAAGAATAGCATCTCGAAAGACATCCCTAATGTCTTCCGCCTCCTCCATTTCCTCGTCTGAGCCTCTCTCTACCTGAGGATGAGATCCCTCATAGGGTACTGCCTGGTTACGTCTACTTTTCAATACTTTAGCACCCACATAAACTTTCAATCCTAAGGGCTCAACCTGTTCTCTACAAATCTGTAATGGACCCCCTTGGTTCCTATCAACACCTAAATACTCTCCAATGAGAGTAACAAAAATACCTCCTCCTATTATACTCTCGTCCTGCATTCCCTCTACCATTTTAGATAAATAAAAAGCAACACAGTAAGGGATATTGACAAAGCTTCTAGGATCCCGAATACACTTTAGGTAGAACAAATCATATAAGGTAATTTTTTCTTTATTATGACCTCTTTGTGTAATCGAGTTGGCCAAAAATCTATGAATAATACGAAGCTCGGCCCTGTCAATATGTGTATAGGAGTGTCCTCCTGCTCGTGTAAAAACATCAAAATGTGACATACGCCTCCAAATGGCGTCAGCGTCAAAGTTACTATCTACCCGTTCACCATAATGAATCAAGTTTGTACAATCGGGTAATAGCAACTCACCAGGAGTATAAATCTGTAAGGCCCTGGCCATGTCCAGCATGGACATTCTGTACATCCTACCGCCAAGGATAAACCTAAGAAATCTTCTATCATCTATCCTAACTATATTTGTATCAAGTGATACAGTACTCATCAACTCAACACACCATTCCTTATATACAGGTCTACGAATGGTGAAAAGACGTTCCCAATCTGTAAAAGAAGAACTGCCATACCTTTGAACTAAAAGCTGTCTAACACGGTCAGCTAGATGGACCGTTTCCAAAGGGGCCCAATCAATTACCCTTGGCACCTCTACATTTTTTGTTACCAATTTGAATTTGTTCCTTTGATATGTCTCGTAATCTCTCCATCTTCTATCAAATCTCAGATTAGGATGTAGAGTGTGCTCAGGAATCGTTGGGAATTCTACTGGCGGCCTCATTGGGAATACTATGAATTCATCAACAAACTGTACTGGATCATAATAAGGTATGTGCTGATCAGGCTGTTGTTGTTCCTGTTGTGGTTCTTGTTCGTGTTGTATTTCTGGTTCTGGTTCTGGTGCTGGTCGTCTAGATGATGATGCTCCTGAACCTCCAGTATCGGCTCTCTGTAAAACACATTAAACACAAAAATTGTGCATCCAAATATGCATTAGTGTTAGCAAAATAACAACTTAAAACAATCACTATAACATGTTAAATCAAAATTAAACTTATACACATTTTCACAATTTTTCACAATTCTACACTTTTCAAATAAGCACATATGAAAATGTATACAAAATTCATAAGCATTTAACTCAAATAACATGTCAAAATATTCATTACTAATAATTTAACAAGTCTCAAATGGCAAATATATCAAATTAATCAAGTTCATGAATTTTGGACTTAAAAAGTCCACTTTAATCTCTAAAAATCATGTTTAGGATCATTGTTTTGATCATTTAACTATCTAAACATGTTACACTACTCAATTTGGCAATAATTTATGACAAAAATCGGCCATAACCTGTTTATATTAAAAAGCCCCAAATTGCTCAAGAACACAAACCCTAGATTTCTAAAAATTTTGAAGTTTTTGGCTTCAAATCATGTTAAATAGCATCAATCTAGGTTATACATGCATAAAATACTAACAATTTATCACTAATTACACTAGAAATTAATAAAATTGCATTAGGTAAAAAAATGGTAATTATCACAAAAACTAGGAATTTATAGAGTTTAGGGGTGTAATTTTTACCAATTTGCTGAGGAATGAGAATCTAGGCATGATTAGAGCAAGAAAAATGACGAATTACGGTGAATTTTGGTGAAATTTGGTGAATATTTGGGAGTATTTTCGGTTATGTATGTGTGTTGTGGTGTAGAAGCAGACTCTCTGCTGTTTTTGTTCCTGACCAGCATTTGGTCCCCATGCGATCGCATGGGTTCCAAGTGCAAACCCCATGCGATCGCATGGGGTGCCGGCTACAGTGTTTTCAGCCTTTTTTTTTTTTTTTTTTTTATAAAACCTTATACTTTATAAAACTTATAATTATTTAAATTTTAAAAATTTGGTTTCCTTTAGGAGCGAGGGCGTTTCGGATCGTTGTCCTAGTCTGTCCCTTGACAAAATTTTAAAATTTGTCAAATCAAAGCGCTGTTTTTTAAAAGTAAAGATTTTTGGGTTTTTTAATGTTTTTGGCATACTTTAATTCAATAAGATTAAAAATAATGATAATAAAAGTTCTCGTCCCTCCCTTGGGTAAAGCAATTTCGGTTCAAAGACCTAGTCTTCAACTTACGACGAATTTTAAAAATCATATTCTTAACTTAATGAGATAAAGTAAATTTTTGTTTTTAAATTCACACAACTTAAATATGAAATTCAAAATTAATATTAAAAATTCACACCAAACTTAATATTTGAAATGCATAAAATTAAAAATTCATATTTTAAAAATTAAAAGTTCACACCAAACTTAATTTAAAAATTCATATTATAAATTCACACCAAACTTATATTAATTTTTCAAATATTTACAATTTTAAATATATTGTTTTTACAAAGTTTACAATATTAATTTAAGATTTAAATATTAATTTTAAAAACATGGTAAAAATAAAATTAAAAATCTTTTTGTCTTTTTATCCCACTTTAATCAATCAAATATTATCAAAAATATGTGCCCCTCTTTTCGGTAAAGTAATTTCGGTTCCAAGACCTAATTTAACTCATGACGAATTTTTGAAATATTTTGGGTTGATTGATTAAAGATATTTATACCTTAAGAATAAACGTTAAATTTCGCAGTGATGTAATAAATTTTTGAATGATATCAATAATTTCGGTCGCCAAACCTAATTTTATTCAATACCAATTTAATACTTTTTAGCGAACAAATTAGCGTTTATTATCAAAAGGTTAAAAATAAAAATAAAAATAAAAACTGTACAGACATACCTGTGAAATAGATTTCTTAGTTATATGATCTATCCCATTCATAAGATAGTCGGTTTAATTGATTTTCCATGGCTACATAGGCGTAACCTCGAGCATTCAGTGTCTTTTCTTCTAAACATATGAACGGTCCGTCTCTACATAAAGTAACAAATTCGGTATTTGAATAGGTTTGATTATTTGAACATTTACCTCCATGTGACCATTTTCCGCATTTGTGACATCGTTCTAGGTGTCGTGCTCTTCTTTTCGCTGCGGATTTTGATTTTCCTTTACCAAATTGTAACTTATTATCTTCGCATCTGGATTCTTTTCTAACTCCGTCCATTCTTTCTCTGATTACTGATACTATTTCACTCGGTAGTATGTCATTATTTCTTTTAGTGATCAAAGCGTGTAGCATTAGACCATGGTTTAGTTCACAGGCAGTCTTCATTTCGTAAAAACCTAAAAAATATAAAAATTCAGAATGGGGGGAGAAGACTAGTTCTTTAGGGTCTGCTAGGGAAAGACCATTCGGGTTCCATTTTCGAGAACTACACGAAAACAGACAATCTAACTCTAACAGAAATACATATTATCCTTTAAAGACTTGATTCTCCCCACACTTAGTTAGCTGTGGTGTCGAAATTGTGATTAACTTCGTTGTCGACTTCCATCGGACCATGTATGTAATGTTTAACTCTGTGACCATTAACTTTAAATTCAATCCCATTTGAATTTATTAATTCTATCGTTCCGTATGGGAAAACTCTTTTGACTATGAATGGTCCAGACCATCTTGATTTCAATTTTCCAGGAAATAGCTTGAATCGTGAATTGAAAAGAAGAACTCTGTCTCCTTCTTTAAATTCTTTTGAACTTCTGATTCTTTTATCATGCCATTTCTTCGTTCTTTCTTTATAGATTAACGAATTTTCGTATGCTTCATGTCTTAATTCTTCTAATTCATTTAGTTGACTTAATCGTAGACGTCCGGCTTCATGTAAATCAAGATTACATGTCTTCAAAGCCCAAAATGCTTTGTGTTCAATTTCTACTGGAAGATGACATGCTTTTCCATAAACAAGTCTAAAAGGTGTGGTTCCAATTGGAGTTTTGTAGGCTGTTCTAAAAGCCCAGAGTGCATCCTCCAATTTAATGGACCATTCCTTCGGATTTGATCCTACGGTTTTCTCTAGAATACGTTTTAAAGCTCGGTTGGTATTTTCAACTTGTCCACTTGTTTGTGGATGATATGCGGTGGAGATTTTATGAGTTACTCCATATCTTTTAAGAACTTTCTCAAGTTGATTATTACAGAAATGAGTACCCCGATCACTTATTAAAGCTTTCGGTGTTCCAAACCTTGCAAAAAGATGTTTTAAAAAGTTGACTACAACTCGTGCATCATTAGTTGGGAGAGCTTGTGCTTCCGCCCATTTAGATACATAATCAATGGCTACGAGTATATATAGATTATTATGAGATTTTGGAAATGGACCCATAAAGTCAATACCCCAAATGTCAAATACTTCACATACTTGGATGACATTTTGTGGCATTTCATCACGTTGACTTATTTTTCCGGCCCTTTGACATGCATCACAGGATTTGCAAAGAAGGTGTGCGTCTTTGTAAATTGTAGACCAATAGAATCCAGCTTCATAAACTTTTCTTGCTGTTAGTTGAGGCCCATAATGCCCTCCTGTTGGTCCTGTGTGACAATGGTTTAAAATTTTACTAGCTTCATCTCCAAATACACATCGACGTATTATTCCATCGGGACAACTTTTAAACAGATGTGGATCTTCCCAGAAATAGTGTTTTATATCACTGAAGAATTTCTTTCGACTTTGGTACGATAATCCTTTTTCAAGGAATCCACAAACTAAGTAGTTTGCATAGTCTGCAAACCATGGGATTTCTTTATAATCTATCTTCAATAGATATTCATCAGGAAAGTTGTCTTGTATGGCTGATTCATTTAGAACTTCTAATTCGGGATTTTCAAGACGAGAAAGATGATCAGCGGCGAGATTTTCTGCTCCTCTTTTATCTCGGATTTCAATATCAAACTCTTGTAAGAGTAAGATCCAACGGATTAATCTTGGTTTAGCATCTTGTTTTGAAAATAGGTATCTAAGAGCAGAATGGTCGGTATAGACCACCGTTTTTGCTAGAACGAGATATGATCGAAATTTGTCAAAAGCAAAGACAATAGCAAGGAGTTCTTTTTCAGTAGTTGTATAGTTCGTTTGTGCTCCTTGTAATGTCTTACTAGCATAATATATAGGTTGAAATCGTTTTTCAATCCTTTGTCCTAAAACGGCTCCCATTGCAAAATCACTTGCATCGCACATTAGTTCAAATGGTAGATTCCAATTTGGTGTTATCATGATCGGTGCATTAGTGAGTTTCTCTTTAAGAATATTAAAAGATTTGATACACTCATCTGAAAAGATGAATGGAGCATCCTTTTCTAGGAGTTTATTCATAGGAGTGGCAATTTTAGAAAAATCTTTTATGAAACGTCGGTAAAAACCGGCATGCCCTAGAAAACTCCTAACTCCTCTAACATTGGTGGGATGTGGAAGTTTAGCAATTACATCTACTTTAGCTCTATCCACTTCAATTCCTTCTTTTGAAATTTTATGTCCAAGAACGATGCCTTCTTTAACCATGAAATGGCATTTCTCCCAATTAAGTACTAGATTTGATTTTTCGCATCTAATTAACATTCGTTCCAGATTAACTAGACATGATTTAAATGTATCACCGAAGACTGAAAAGTCATCCATGAATACTTCCATGCATTCTTCTATCATGTCGTGAAAAATCGCCATCATACACCTTTGAAAGGTTGCAGGGGCGTTACAAAGTCCAAATGGCATGCGTTTGTAAGCAAAAGTACCATAAGGGCACGTGAATGTGGTTTTCTCTTGGTCTTCGGGTGCTATTGGAATTTGAAAATATCCGGAAAATCCATCTAGAAAACAATAGTAACTATTTCCGGCTAATCTTTCCAACATTTGATCTATGAAAGGTAAGGGAAAGTGATCTTTTCTGGTGGCGTCATTTAATTTTCTATAATCAATACATACACGCCATCCTGTTACAGTCCTAGTAGGAATAAGCTCATTTTTCTCATTTGTAATGACAGTCATGCCACCCTTCTTAGGTACGCATTGAACTGGGCTTACCCATGGACTATCAGAAATTGGATATATCAAACCTGCATCTAGCAGTTTAATAATCTCTTTCTTAACTACATCTTGCATATTAGGATTTAGTCTTCGTTGGCGTTGCACATACGTTTTATGACCTTCTTCCATAAGGATTTTATGTGTGCAATACGAAGGACTTATTCCTTTAATATCATGAATCTTCCATGCAATGGCTGGTTTATGAGCTTTCAACACAGAAATGAGTTGTGATTTCTCATTTTCAGTAAGAGAAGACGATATTATTACAGGTAATTCAGATTCACCATGTAAATAAGCATATTCCAAATGGTTTGGAAGTGGCTTTAACTCTAATTTCGGAGGTTCTTCTATCGATGATTTATATCGATATCTGTCTTCTTCTTTTAGCATTTGAATTTCTTCTGTTGTTGGTTCATATCCATTAGCTATAAGTGTAGCTAACATTTCAGCTTCATCAATTGGTTCATTACCTTCTCCTAAAGAACATTCTCCTGTTCCTTGTAATTCTGGAAATTCTTCTAATAATTCTGCATGTGCATCTATAGTTTGAATATAATAACATGTATCATCTGCAGATTGTGGTTGTTGCATTGCTCTATCAACTGAAAAGGTAACACTCTCATCCTCTATACTCAGGGTCAATTTCTTACCGAACACGTCTATCATTGCTTTAGCCGTGTTTAAGAATGGTCTTCCTAATATGAGAGGAACTTGAGAATCTTCTTCCATGTCCAAAACAACAAAATCTACTGGAAATACTAAAGTACCAACTTTAACTAGCATGTTCTCCATTATCCCTCTAGGATATTTTATTGATCTATCGGCTAGTTGTATGCTTATTCTGGTTGGTTTCAATTCTCCAAGGTCTAGTTTAGCGTATAGTGAATACGGCATTAGATTTATACTAGCACCTAAGTCTGCCAATGCTTCTATTGAACTAAGACTACCCAGAAAACATGGAATTGTGAAACTTCCTGGATCAGATAGTTTTTCTGGTATCTTATTCAACAGCACTGCTGAACAATTAGCATTCATAGTAACAGCCGAGAGTTCTTCCATTTTCTTTCTATTTGAGATTAGATCTTTCAAGAATTTAGCATATCTAGGCATTCCTGAAATCACATCAATGAAAGGAAGATTTACATTTATCTGTTTAAACATATCCAAGAATTTGGATTGCTCGGCTTCAAGTTTCTCTTTCTTCATTTTACTCGGGTAAGGAAGTGGTGGTTGATATGGTTTAACATAAGGTTTATCCTTAACTGTGTTATCTCCATTAACATTTTCAACTACCGGTTCTTTTTCCTTATCTTGGTCAGGTTGTGGTTCTTGTGGAGTAGGAATAGTTTCATCAGAAGTTACAGGTATTTTAGGTGGTTTAAGTGTTGTACCACTTCTTGTGGTAATAGCTTTAGCTGTTTCATTCCGGGGATTAGCATTTGTATCACTAGGTAGACTTCCCGGTTTTCTTTCACCTATTAACCTTGCTAGGTTGCTCACTTCTTGTTCCAAATTTTGAATCGAAGCTTGTTGATTTCTAAATGCTTGAGCATTTTGTTCATTAGTTTGTTTCTGAGATGTGAAAAACTGTGTTTGAGACTCAACTAGCTTTGATATCATATCTTCTAAATTTGGCTTTTTCTCGTCGGTTTGTGGTGGTTTAATCGGAAAAATAGGTCTTTGCTGATTGTAAGTATTGTTAGATACTTGTTGATTGCTAGGACCTTGTTGGTTGTTGTATGGAATATTTCGGTTATAATTCTGGTTTTGATTGTAAATCGGTCTTGGCGGTTGATAATTATTCTGATAATTATTTCCAGGCCTTTGGTTTATGTATGAAATATTCTCTCTTTGTTCCATTGTTAATTCAATACTGAGACAATCTTTTGTCAAATGTGGTCCTCCACACTGCTCACAACTAATTCGTATTGAGTGAATATCCTTAGTCATCTTTTCCATTCGTCTCTCCACAGCATCTATCTTTGCGGAAATGGAATCTAAGTCATGGCTAGAATCGGCTCTAGCTGCTTTAGATGATCTAATGACGTCTTTTTCTTGGTGCCACTCATGTGAGTGGGAAGCAGTGTTATCAATAATTTTGTAAGCATCAGTTTCGGTTTTCTTCATAATAGAACCACCAGCTGCTATATCTATGTCTTTTCTTGTAGTGATGTCGCATCCTTGGTAGAATATTTGTACTATTTGACAGGTGTCTAAACCATGTTGCGGACATCCTCTTAACAACTTTCCATATCTTGTCCACGCCTCATATAGAGTTTCATTTGGCTTCTGTGTGAACGTAACAATTTCTGCCTGAAGTCTTACGGCTTTAGATGCAGGAAAGAATTGTTTAAGAAATTTGTCAATTAAAACATCCCATGTATCAATCGCCCCTTCAGGTAACGATTCCAACCAATCTTTGGCTTCTCCCTTTAAAGTCCAGGGAAATAACATGAGATATATCTGTTCATCCTCCACTTCTCGGATTTTAAATAGTGTGCAGATCCTATTAAAGGTGCGTAGATGTTCATTTGGATCTTCCTTCGGCGCACCACTAAATTGGCATTGATTAGTCACCATGTGTAGAATTTGTCCTTTGATTTCATAATCTGGCGCATTAATGTCTGGATGAGTAATTGCGTGACCTTGGCCAGTGCGTTTAGCTCTCATTCGGTCTTCCATACTTAAAGGTTCCAGATTCTCCATAATTGAATTTGTTGAATCGGTATCACTAGATGATTCTGATTTAATGGTTCGTTCCTCAACAATCTCTGTTTGAATGATTGGTGGTTCCGGAGGAAAGTTTAGTGGTTCAGGATCTACGAACCGTTCCTGAATATTCTCCGGATTCTCAATTGTGAGGTTGGGTTCAAAAAATGGATTATCGGAAATTTGAACTGAAGTATTTGGTCTACTGGATGACGATTCTAAAGAAAAATCAACGGCGGTTATATTTGCTAAATGTCTTGATCTAGTTACAGGTGGTGAACGTACAAAAGGTGATGAACGTCTTGCTCGGTGCATTCACTGAATATCCTATTAGTTTTAAAAAGGAAAGAAAAATTATAATAAGTTATCCAATCAATAGACTTTTCTGATTTTGCCCACGTTTTGAATAGCCAAAAGATGCAGCAGAGGGGCAGGATTCGATTGGTCTCAATATAATTGAGTACTGTTTGGCTCCAATAACCCGGTCCACGTACAAATCCAACTATTACTACGAACCAGAAAATTTTGATGTCTATCAATTTAACCACTTAAAATAAATTTTCGTAATTTTAAGAAATTTAGAGAAGAAGTAGAATAAAAATCTATGTCCTAAAAACTAGAATGGCGAGAAATAAGAGAGAAAAAGAGTTCGTCGCAAAAGGTAGAAAAAGAAAAAAAAATGGTTGAAAAATAAAAGGTGACGGAAAAATAAAAGAAACTTATAAAAACTTAAAAATACTTGACTAACCTAACCTTACTACTACAACTAACTTGAAATTATAATCGCAAATTGAAATTACTAATTGGAATGATAATTGATACATAGTAAAAGGTCTAAAAATATTAAAGCTTACAGGAAAAACTAAATCCCAAATGGAAATAACTTAAAAAGAAACTAAAACTTAAAAAGGCGTCGCAAAATTCTAAAGCACCTAAATCTTAGTCTAAAGAAAAAGCACTTAAGGAATTCTACGGCAAAGTCTAAAAATCTAGGAGTAAAAATCACTATAGCAAAAACTAAGTTTAAAATTAATTATGAGCTAAAAATACAAATATTACGCTACAACGATTAAAAAGGGACAAAATATAAAAATATACAAAAAGTTGTAAAAATTACAATTTTTATAAAAATATTATTTTTATATTATTTATTTTATTAAACTATTCATTTTACAATTTAATTAAACTTAATAAACTAAAATATAAATTAAATAAAACTTAAATTAAAATAAAACTTAATTATAATATTAATAATAATTAGGGTTAATAATAATAATAATAATTAATAATCCGTAATAAATGCTGAATTAGGGTTATGTCTCGTGTCAGAGCATCTCCGCGAGTCGCGGTATTTAATGCTTCAAACCCCGCGAGTCGCGGAGTTTAAAAATTCAGATGACAGCTTTAAATTCGACGCGTTTTTTTCTTTATTTTTTTTTTATTTTCTGTTTTCTGTTTTTTTTCTATATATAAAAGATATTTAATAAAACTTATATTTTTATAAATTAAAATAAAAATAAAGAAACTTATAAAACTTAAATATTTAAAAAAAAATACTTATATTTTTGTTTTTCTTTTTATATTTTTGAATATTTAAAACGTATTTTTACAAAAACAAATTTTAATAAAAGTTAACTAAAAATCTTTTTTTTTTATATTAGCGTTGCGCTTCCGGCGTTTAAGAGTGTCCCCGACAGCGGCGCCAAAAATACTTGATGTTATGCGAGGTGTATATAAAATAGTTTATATTTTACTAGGAAAAACTATTAAATACGATACAATTTTACACAAGATATTTATTTATTTATAGAATGGATATACTTAAACCTTGCTACAACACTTATAGGCAGTGTACCTAATCGTACAGTAGTGTAGTTTTTAGTAAGTCCGGTTCGTTCCACAGGGAAATCTTTAAACAAAGCTCAACGCTATATTAGTTTACTTTTATAAAAATACAAATATATATATATGTAATATTATTATTATAAAGGGGGGTTTTTACCGTTTAATGACCGGTTTGTCGATTTTAAGACTTTAGTCGCAGTTAAAACCTAATGTAAAATATAAAATAAATACAAGACTTAAATTAAAGCGTAAAGTAAATAACGATAATGAAATTGCGAATAATAAAAGTGCGATAAAATAAAATTGTGATAATTAAAAAGTACGATAATTAAAAGTGCGATTAAATAATAATAAATAAAAGTGCGATAATTAGAAGTGCAATTAAATATAAAATAAAGGAAATTAAATATGAAATAAAAGAATTATGCTTATTTAAACTTCCGTAATCATGATGTTTGACGTGTTGATTTTAGTTTTATGCCCATGGGTTAATTGTCCTTTGTCCTGGATTATTCAATATGTCTGTCTGGTTTTTGTCCATAACAGTCCATCAGTCATAAATATAAAGTGCGAGTGTCCTCATCAAATTATTATTATACCCGAAGTTAAATATTCCAACTAATTGGGGATTCGAATTGTAACAAGGTTTTAATACTTTGTTTAATGAATACACCAGGTTATCAACTGCGTGTAAACCAAGGTTTTACTACTTTGTTAACAATTACACCAATTACCCTTGAATGTAATTTCACCCCTGTTTTAATTATTCTAGTGGCTATTAATCCATTCCCGTGTCCGGTTAAATGAACGATTATTCGTACATATAAATACCCCGCTCATCGTGTCCGATCGAGTGTATATGGTAATTTATAGGGACGCCCAATTGTAAATCTTTATATTAACATTAACAAACTATCATTTAGTTAAACAAATATAAAGCCTATTAATAGCCCATAGTCTAATTTCCACAAGTGTCGTTCTTTTGTCCAAACCCCAATTATGGTACAAAGCCCAATTACCCAATTTTAGTAATTAGCCCAACATCATGATTACTTCGTTTTAAATAAGCATAATAATAACTTAGCTACGAGACATTAATATAAAAAGGTTGAACATAACTTACAATGATTAAAAATAGCGTAGCGTTACACGGACAGAATTTCGACTTACACCCTTACAACATTCGCTAACATACCCTTATTATTAGAATTATAATTAAAATTAAAATTAAAATATAAATTATATATATATATCGTATATATGAGAGAAGAGAGAAATAGATTGATATGTTTTTGGTTCACCAAAGCTCGATTTTATAGGAGATGTGGCCTGACTTTTCATGCCATGCGATCGCATGGACTTTCTTCTTCCTGGCCATGCGATCGCATGGCCAGCTGGGAGAGCTCACATGTTGCTTGTTTCCTTGTGCCGACGTTTTATAAATAATATAATATATTAAATAATTATAAGAATTATTTAAATATTATATTATATTTATGTGCATAGTTGACTTGTAATTTTTAGTCCGTTGCGTCGAGCATTGAGAGTTGACTCCGGTCCCGGTTCCGGATTTTCGAACGTCCTTGCGTACAATTTTATATTTTGTACTTTGCGTTTTGAATCTTGTACTCTTGTAATTTCGAGACGTTTCTTATCAATAATTGGAACCTCTTTGATTGTCTTTTGTACTTTTGAGCTTTTTGGTCGTTTGGTCTTCAATTCGTCGAATCTGTCTTTTGTCTTCACCTTTTATTATTTAAACGAATATCACTTGTAAATAGAACAATTGCAACTAAAAGCTTGTCTTTCTTGAGGAATAATGCTATGAAATATATGTTCGTTTTTAGCATTATCAGTTTCTTATGTTAACGCTGAGATTTTGATGTACGACGCAAATAGGCGTTTAGTACCTTTTGTGGCAGGTGGCGCGAGTGGTAGTGGAGCGAATGTTTAACAGGAACAACAAGAGGAAGAGGAAGCAGAAATAGAAGCCCAGACAAATGTTCAAGATCAAGGTCCTTGGTATCCGTCTCAATCTGGTTGGGATGATTTGGTCAACAATATGAACAACATGAGGGTGAGTCAGCAAGGAATGGAGCAACGCCAGATTGCTCAAGTACATAATCAGGGTTGGAACGGTTATGGTATTGATTGGAATAACCATAACACCGAGTTATATTATTCCAACCCCGATCAGTACTATGGGACAACAAGTCTGACACCCCAATACTACACTGATCCTGAAAACCCACATCCGCCTTACCCAATTTATAATACTAATGATGCGATGCAGGATGCCAGGAACCGATTTGAGCAGGAATACCCGCAGGGACGCCGAAGCAGAGATAGCTCAGAAAATTACTTTTGGCCTTATGATAACTAAAGGCCTGCGAGCCTATGATCCTTTTGTTACATTTTCAAACAATCTTTTTATTTGTTATGGTGTGTATTAAAACAATATTGGTTTGTATTTTTAAACTAATTGTGTGGTTTGATAATAGTTGTGGTTGGAAAACACCGTTATTTTTATTATTATTTGTGTGGTTTGTTATTTTGTGCAGCGTGGTTGAATTTCAAAGACTGGCATTAAGTTCAGCAACATTTGATATTATGATGTATGTATGTTGATAATTGAGGAATGGACGATGCTCTTATGCTGGCAGTAAGTTCAGCGGCATTCGTCTACATGTTTCACGATTTACAGGTTAAAAATTTGAAAATTTCTACAATCACCCTATCGCTTTGCCCTCTAAATTTAATCCTTTTTCTGATTTCATGCAATGAGGGCCTTGCATGATCTTAAGTGTGGGGTGGGAGATATAAATTTATCGGGAATTCGTTTTACAAAAATTAAGACGTTTATGATCAAAATTTTAAAATTTTTAGGTAGCCTTAGAAACGAAAATTGTCCAAAAACCATTTTACATACATTGTGTTCTAAAACTAGAAAAGAAATGTTGAGTTATGTTTTAAATTATTAATAGTCTTTGAAGTTGTACTATCATTCAATTATTTGAATGAAAATCCTACTAGTTTAGTAAAGCTAACTTGTAGGTCACTTGTACCAAAACGAGTGTAAACCGTGAGAGATCGGTGATTGCATAGCGTGGTCGGAAACCGGACCTCGTGCCAGATCGAAAACTAAAACAGGACGATCCTCATTGTTTCTCCTAACAAGGACAATGTTGCGTCCGACCACTTTATTATTACCCATAGGATGTATCCATTCCATCCTCAAGGAAGTAAAGTCTTCCGAACGACACACTTGCTGATTTGTTTCAGAAGTTGTAGTCCAGACCAGTTGTAGGGTGACGAAAAATCTTGAAAAGTCATTGCTAAAATCGACTGGAAATCTACCAGGCCTCAACGTCAAACAGGGAAACTGGTAGTCAAAGCTTATCTCAATGAGGGAGATTTGCTGGCCAAATGGGAAGTGCACCATGATACACAAAATATCAGTGATTGATCAGATTCCCAGTGGATAACCTCCGGAAAGGTAAGATATCAGCTTTTAAGCCTGATGAACCTTAATCTTTATGGTTGACTTAACGGATTAGATGATTACCTCATGATTATCGATGATATCTGGACGTAATGTGTATCCTCCTAAACGCATTATTTTCTTACCAACATCTAGCGATGTTAGGTACTGTGGGAGGGATTAGCTTGACCAATAGCGGGAAACCCGTACTCATTTTCCAAAAATTCAGAAAATCTGACAAAAAATCGGAAAACATGCCTAGTGTAAATACTAGCATTATATTTTCAAAAACATAAAACGTTTTTCATAAGGTCCTGATTTTCGTAGGATCAAATTTTTCGGATACTTGGCTCTAAAACTCCCAAAAATGTGTGCGTGTGTTCTCATTGTGTATAGTGTGATTACAATAAATGTGTGTGTTATACTTAAAGCGTGTATTTCATATAGCGTGAGTTTGCGTTTCAAATAAACGTGTGTGTTTCATGTGTTTCGCGTAACTAGTGTGATGTGTGTACTCTATATTGTGTAAGTGTGTTTGATAGTTTTCTACTTTGTAAGAATGAATTGCTTGAGGACAAGCAAGGTTTAAGTGTGGGGTGTTTTGATATTGCTCAAATACATCATATATATATCTAGCAATATCGTGTGAAATACTCTTGAATCAAGGATAGTTAAGGCGGTTTCTACAAGTAATACACAAAGTTATGAAAAGTGTATCAGAAAGTGGTCTATAAAGAGTTTTGGTGAATTATGACCGTTCTATAAGTTGTGATTTCATCATAGTTGATTCCGATACAAGTTATGGTCAAATTAGTGCTCTAAAATGATAAAACAAGGCTGCAGATATGTTGGACGCCGTCCAAAATGATTGGGACGCCGTCCAAATGAAGGGAGATTTGGAAAAAATGAGACAGTGAAATTCAGCACAACTGGACGCCGTCCAGCCCTTCACAACTGGACGCCGTCCAAAAATCTGGACGCCGTCCGGGCCTTTACAACTGGACGCCGTCTAGAAATCTGGACGCCGTCCAGAAGTAGGTTTCAGCCTACTTTTGCTTTTTGACCAACTTTCACCACTTTAAAAAAGGAAGATATGATCAGATACGAACAGTTACGAACCAGAGGAGTTCTGAGACGATTTTAGGAGCAAAATTGGAGAATTCCAAGCTCTTTGAAGAGGCTTAACATCCAAGAATCAAGATTCAACACTTTCTCCATTCAATATTCATTCTTTATTAGGTTGATTTCTTGTTCTTACAATGAATTCTACTTATCAATTGATTGCTATTTTGTTTGTTAATATGATTGTTGGCTAAACTCTATAATGTTTGTCTAGATTAATAACTGAGGTATTGGATGTAATCTTATGGATTGAGTGTATTATGTGTGATAGATTAGAGCTTGAATCAAAGAACCATGCTTATTGATGTCAAATCATTTGTATCTAGTTAATTGATATGTTGTTGATAAAAAGAACTCTTGTTGATGTATCATATTGATTTACAATCAACTTGTCTTAGATTGATTGTTTACTAAATCGGATCAAGGGGGTAAATTAGATCAAAAATGATTAGACGATATACGGATGAATTGTGTAGAGCGAACGCAAAAGACAATTGGTATTCAAGTCTTTGATCTAGCTAATCAACTAGTCACAAACGAAAAGGTCTAGGTGATAGGGAACCCTCCACTTAGTAATTCTAGTTTGAGTACTTGCTAAAGAGAACTCTTGGCAAGTCGATTTGGGTGATTAGCATATATATCATAGTTATTTGGTTACAAACACGAGAACTATAGAGAAAAGGGAATCCTTGATCTTGTAATCGAGTTTGCGTGTTTACTAAGATAACTCTTGGTAAATCTATTAGGTAACTTACACACATATTCATTCAATCGGGTCTTAACTATATAACTTACATCCAATACCGAGGGTAAAATATCTAGATGAACATTTCGTATCTTTGATCTTAATCAAACTATCTTATTTGCTTTCTTTGCATTTGTTTTCATTATATAAACTTAAAAGACCAAAAATATTGTTTTTACTTTTAATCTTCTCTGATTTGGCTAAATCGTTAAATAGCCACAAAAACATAATATCTTGTACCTTTAAGTTTCATTTACTTAGTAATCATAATATAGTTTCTAATTCTAGTTTGACTAATCCAACTGTCCTTGGAACGATACACGGAACTAAACCATTATTTATACTACTACACGATCGGGTACACTGCCCGTTAGTGTGTAACAATCTTTAATCGGTATTTTTCCATACTATTTCATATAACAATTCATATACCACATTTTGCACATCAATGGCGCTAATGGTAGCTTAGTGGTGGATGTTGATAACTCTCAATGTTCATCACTAGGTGTTTGGGCTAATATTATTCGTGCAGGGAAACATATTGAAGACTTGCAAATTCATTTCAAGGACTCATTTGACAAGATCGTTGGCAATGGTGAATCCATATCCTTTTGGAATGATCGTTGGTGCGGGACTAATAATTTTCGCGAATTGTTTCCAAGATTGTATAGATTAGAAAACAATAAAAGTGTCTCTGTCAAAGCTCGTCTGACTTCTTGTGCATCGAATAATGCTTCGGTTCTTAGAGCTACTGATGATGATGTTTCTGCCTCAGATAATTCGGCCAACTCAGCTGTTGCTGTTCGTAATCATCTTGCTGTTGGATCTCAGTCTGGTTTTGCTGCTGTACAATCACGGTCTGCTACTAGGATTTCTGTTCCAGCCGATTCATCAAACAATATCTCGGGTCATGCGGATAATCCCTCGGGTTTTAGTGGTGCTACGAATAACATAGTTTGGGATTGGGTTCGACATCCTACAGGTCGCACTCTAGGTGAATTCTCGGTTCTAAAAAGTCTGCTTCGTAATGTCAACTTGGATCAAGGAAAAAAGGACAGCTGGAAGTGGTCTCTCTCATCGAATGGGCTAATTTCGGTTAAAAAGTTATCATCTCTCATTGACAATCGATTACTTGAAAACAACAATCTCAATGGTGAAGAAACTTGCCGTAATGGTTTGGTCCCTAAAAAGATCGAACTATTTGTATGGCGAACATTGTTGAAGCGTCTCCCAGTTAGGCTTGAGCTTGACTCTAGGGGCATTGATCTACATAGCGTTCGTTGCCCTCTATGCGATGATGGCCTCGGATCGGTAGAACACTCGATAATTCTTTGCCGGCATGCTCAAGACGTTTGGTGTCGGGTCTTCAAATGGTGGGATCGTGGAACTTTCTCAGGTTTTTCTCTATCCGATCTTCTTCGTGATAGTGCCAACTTGGGCTTGATTTGGCAAGGAGTCATTTGGGTCACTTCATACCCAATTTGGAAAAACCGCAACAATATGATTTTCCGTAACAAAAGTTGGAGCGCCCCAGTGGCTCTTTGTGAAATCCAAGCCATCTCCTTCGATTGGTTATCGTGTAAATATAAAGGGGCCAAGATTGAGTGGAACACTTGGTTAACAAAACCAAGCACGTATTTGTAATAGTTAGTATGGGTTGGGTTGCAATCTCTGCTCTCTCACCCGTTTTTTTACTTTGGTTTTTCTCATCGTGTATCGTAGTTTTCTAGGGGCACATGTTTGCCTCATATCGTGTTGTACCTTGGGTATTTATATAATAAAATTTCACTTACCTTTCAAAAAAAAAAAAAAAATAATTGTGTATAACCTGTTTTTCACTTCCAATCTCTCTCTCTCTCTCTCTCTCCAATTATCAAACCACGAGATCCACTCAAGCCAATCTTTGAACCTTGGCAAGTCCATGTCTATCCATCTTCTAGTTTTACTCCACAAATCCATAGCAAATTGGCATTCAAACAGTACATGATTAATAGACACGACACCAAAGTTACAAGAAGCACAACCTATTGAATATATAGACCACGACTAGATAAATTTTAATGGGTAGGATATGTACTTTATTTTATTTTTAAAAAAATATATAAATACAATCTTGCGATTTGGAGTACTACAAGTCTTGTTACTCCGTATTTACATGAGTTCAAAAGGACATGTTGACAGGCGGTCCCCATTTTAAGTTAGTATTCATCAAGAAAAGACTACACTTTAGAGTTGATTAAATTCGAAAAGATATGAGGTTTAAATATATCTTGTCAAATCACATTGTTTATTATTATTATTATTATTATTCAATCCTTCATCATTTAGTAAACGTAAACAGTACACTTGCGTTAAATGAATTAACATCGTACCATCCACCGGTATACTTACAGGAAAGATGTATGCGACTATAAACTTACTAACTTCAAACAAACAAATGTGCTAATATAGTAATTTTTTGAATATTTGTATTTTTATTACGATATTAATTAACAATTAACGATTAATTGTGAGACGTGATTAACCAACAAAGCCGTTTAATGTTTAGATCGGCCCACTAGCAAGCCCAAAACCCACAAACTTTAACAAGAAGAATAATGTTATTTAAAGAAACCAAATAAATTTTAGCCCAAGGACATAAAAGTTAATGCTTTACTTAGAGGACCTTTAATGTAGTTTATACGGACTAGTTTACACAAAATATGATCTATTTATAATCCAGGGTTTAACAAAAGACAAAATTTCATTCCTCGTCCCTGAACTTTACATCGACTTTGACTCCCGGTCCTTTTTCTTTTTTTTGTGCATTCCGAGTCCCTAATGTATCCAAAATCTACATCCCTCGTCCTCCCGTCAAGATTCTGTCAATTTAAGCCGTTTGTTCAGTCATGTGCAAAACATGTGAGGGTACTTTGGTTTTTTTATATTATTTCTTTTCTTTATTATTTAATTTATCTTTTTACCCTCATCATCTCATATTCATCATTCCTAAATTAAAAACCCTACTTTTATACTTTTATAAAATCAACAAATCAAATTAAAACCCATAATTTTGAGGGTATTTTTTATCTCAAATTCAATCATTTTCAGATCTTGGAGATCTAGATCTGGAAGCCTTTAAGCTTCTCCACCACCACGCACCACCATCCCTAATTTCAACATATTCGTCTAATTCTGATGGTTTAAAACCTAGTCTCAGTCCCAAACCCTCTATTCTCCAGAAAATTCCGGTCTGGTTACGATATCTCCGTCCGGAGATGCAGCGGCGACGGCGACAGTTGTCTGAGATGGCATATGATTGACGGCGGCGGTTCAATATCGATCAGATCTGAGATGACATCTGAAAAACATGTAAACATTGGTGGATGTATCACGTGGGTGATGGTGGAGATTAAAGGTAGTCGATGGTGGTCGATGGTGTTCGCCAGAGATTAAAGGTAGTCGATATGGGTGTAATTTACATCAGGTACCACCCAACACTTCGTGATGTATCTACTGATTTGTGTTCATTAGTTGAGTTTATTATGTGTATTGGTTTGATGCCTGCAAGTTTATTAGGTGATGAGTTTCATGTGTGAGGTTCATATTGAATTTATTGATTGTGTATGGTTTTGTTCATTAACAGAGAATGTGAGCTTTATTTTGAGTTTTGTTCTAGATCGAAGCTTTGATGGTTTATAATTTTTTTTTTTAAATTTCATTAATCAAATTAATTAATTTCAATCAATCAGTTACAGTTTATGTTAAGATTTATATACGGGTTTATAATTTGGGTTGAAGGAGATGAAGGTGAATATACCTAAAAAAAAAAAAAAAGACAAAATTTTATTCCCCGTCCCTGAACTTTACATCAAGCAGAGCTTGGGGAAGAAAACATCGAAAAGACAAAAATACCCCCACATGATATGCACATGACTGAACAAACGGCTGAAATTGACAGAATCTAGACGGGAGGACGAGGGATGCAGATTTTTGATACATTAGGGACTCGGAATGCACAAAAAAAGAAAAAGGATCGGGAGTCAAAGTCGATGTAAAGTTCAGGGACGAGGAATGAAATTTTGTCTTAACAAAAAATGTCAAATTCTTGACACGCAATCCCAATTCCCCAAACAAGTTGCTAATAAAATTCTACAACTCAAATTCTTTACAGAAAAGCTTAAAATTGTGACAATTTCAAGAAAGTTGAAAGAAATGGGTGATCAAAAATTATCCATAATTAGAGACAGAGATCATGAGTTGCTGATACCCATCTCTGATGACCAACAATCATCTCCAAAACCCTCATTATCGGCATCTTCATTCGCTCAACACGCCGGCCGTGAGGTTTGTAATTTGATTGATTTGTTTGCTTCTTTTTGGTGGGTATTTTTATTAATTCTGAATGAGTTTTGATCAGGGTTTAGTAATTGAATTGATTTATGTGATGGGTTTTGATTATTGTGAAAAAAGATTGAATCTTGATTAAGGGGTATGATAAATTGAATGTGTTTGTAGTGACTCTTGACTCTTTTTTAATTATTGAACTGAAAGATGGAACCTTTATTTATTAAGAAGTTGTAAAACTGTATCAATTTTGTTTCATTTAGTTTTAATTTTTAATTTTAATTTATAATTTATAATTATAAATTACTCTTTTCGTGTAGACATTCTCGAAGGTTCTTAGGAGCTGGGCTTCTAAAAAGTTCATGACTGGGTGGTATGCAAAAATTCTCTCTCAAAATCTTCACAATTTGATCGATTTTCTTGAAACAATTTTGTTACTTAATGATTTATATCATATTGAATGGTTAATAGTGGAGAAAATTGGGTTTTGTGAAATGTAATCAAATGCTCATTGTTTTTCTGTTTCTTGCAGTGTCATCCTGTTACCTTTGGCTATTACATTCTACATAACATGGTGGTTTATACGTTTTGTGGACGGTTTTTTCTCGCCTATCTATGCTCAACTTGGCATAAACATATTCGGTAAGTGTACACCCGGTGTTATCTTTTTAGGTTCACATTCATATGTTTGCATCAATATAACCTAGGATATATCAATAAGTATTGTCGATAAGTCTTGTAAAAGTAGTTGCATTTTCTTTTGTAATATTCAGTAATTTTTTCTGTATGTGGGATTGTTTGCTGTGCTAATTATGTGATTATTTTGACTTGAAAAACTAGATTATATGAATAAGATATCGATTGATTAAAATTATGGATGAGTAGGGACATTTAAATCTTATTTTAACAAATAGTTTTCCTGCAGCAACTCGTTGAATGGTTTCTATATCGGATTCCTTTGTCCTTATATAATTAGAAGATATTAATCGTAGTTAGTTATTACCAAACACTCTTAATACTCATATCGAAACTTAATTTGTATACTTATATATATACACATCCAAGTGACCTTTATATATTTTGCAAATATTAAAGAGGCGTTTGGATTTGGGCTATGGAACATAAAGTATCCAATTATTGTGGTTTTAAGTCACACTAATCATTTTCAATATTTTGGTAGATAATTTTTGCTTCTTATTATTATTAAATGATGATTGTAGTTAAAATGTTAAATTCAGACTTAAACTCCTTTTATTCACAATAATGGTCTTTTTGGTTATCTAATCGATTGAGTACTTTAATGTTAGGATGACACTTATCGTACATCCAAACACCCCGCAAATCATAGTGAGTTAGTTAGTGCCTAACCTTATATTATGTGGTCCATCTATTTATCTTAGGTCTCGGGTTTGTAACTTCGGTCACATTCATATTTGTGGTGGGGATCTTCATGTCATCATGGTTGGGTGCATCTGTATTAAGCCTTGGAGAATGGTTCATTAAACGCATGCCATTTGTTCGTCATATATATGATGCCTCAAAGCAGATTAGCACCGCCATATCACCAGGTTAGTCATTAGTGGCTGTTAATTTTCCAGTATTTCAGAAAAATAAATTTCATGATACTTCAAAAATAATTTGTTCACCTAAATTGCAGATCAGAACTCACGAGCCTTTAAGGAAGTCGTCATTATTAAGCATCCTCGTGCTGGTGAATTTGCATTTGGGTTCATTACTTCATCCTTCGTTCTCCAGGTTCATCTTTATGTCTCGAATGCTTCATTAAACACATTTTCTTGTAACCGTTGATTTGTTTTTTGAAATATTGAAGTTAATATGAAACAGAGTTATACAGGGGACGAAGAGTTGTACTCTGTATATGTCCCGACAAACCATCTCTATATTGGTGACATATTCTTGGTGAATTCGAAAGAAGTTATCCGACCGAACTTATCTGTTCGAGAAGGAATAGGTTAGATATTGTCTTGTTTTGTCATTTTGTTTTGTTTAAAACTTTTTTATAAACTCGTTTTTATGTGTGTTTTGTTGGTGCAGAGATTGTGGTATCTGGGGGAATGTCAATGCCGCAAACACTAACGACATCTGATTCAGGCGTTAATGCTCACAGACCTAGAAATAACGGAAATTGAAGTGTGTGAATATGTTAACAGACTTAGAGTTGACTTATTATGTTCTTGGACTTATTACAAAAATCTTGAGAGACTAGACTAGAAAAATTGTAATGTTTTGTTTATAGTTCAAAGGTTGTCGTTGTGAAACTTCTGTGATGTTTCGGTGGGGTTCATTTGGTATTATGAGTTTTGAAATGGAAAGTTATATTGAATATCACATAAGATAATAGTATCGTTTTTTTAGATATGGACACTAGTTTTTTGATGACACATACTCTATTTTATTGTCCGCTGTGAAAAAATACATAGTTCGAACAAGTAGAATTGTTAAACTTTTTTTCTTTTTCTTTTTTTAAAAAGATAGTTTTACCCTTACCTTTTTACACTCCTTGTATATTACCCTTTCCTCATGTTGTAACTCATGTGATAGTGGTATGACTCTCTTAGCGGGATATAAGGAGTTTGGTCCAAAAGGTCTTACAATTAGACATTTGAGCCCGGTCTAAAATATCAAGTGCATTTTTCCGTTGAGATAAAAACATGCCATGTGTAGTGCGAGTGGCAAAAATCCCCAAGAAATAATCAATCAGTCCGAGGTCAGTCATGGCAAATTCTTGGCCAAGAGAAGAAATAATCTGCCTCAAAAGTGGCGTAGAGGAAGCCATGAATATAATGTCATCGACATAGAGTAGTAAATAAGCTACACTAGCTCCTTGATTGTAAATAAAGGAGAAGGATCACATCGACTGTGAGTAAATTCAACCTGTAAAGCGTGCTGAGCAAATCGATGGAACCAAGCTCGAGGAGCCTGTTTGAGTCCATATAGAGATTTGCGAAGACGACAAACATAATCAGGGTTACATGAATTATGAAATCATCCGGAGGTTGGTGCATGTATACCGTCTTAGAAAGATCTTCGTGTAAAAATGCATTCTTGAAGCCAAGTTGGTGAATATGCCAACGTCGAGAAACAGAGAGACTCAGAACATTCCGAATAGTCACAGGTTTAACCGCGGGACTATATGTCTCACCATAATCGATACCAGGTCGTTGGCTTTTCCCATTAGCAGCCAACCGAGCTTTGAACCTGTCTAAAGAACCATCAGACCGTAACTTACGTTTAAACAACCACAAATATCTAACAATATTGACCCCCGAAGGTCGTGGAACCAGGACCCAAGTACCATTCTTTATCAAAGCATTATATTCATCGATCATTGCCTGTTTCCAGTTTCGGTCGGTAAGGGATTGAATATGTGATTTTGGGATGTCGGGTGGAGTGGTAACATGTAAGATAGCCGAGAGATGGGTTTAGAAATTCATAAAAATTGTTTGAAAATACATTGAACTTTCACCAAATTCTTATTATATGCATCCAACTTTCAGATATCCTATAGTAAGCAATCAACTATTTAAATTCTTCTATTGTACACATTATGTAACTTGTACACCAGGTATCCGGTTAGCAAGTAAAAGAAGTTCGTGGTTGGTCCCTCGACTTAATGTTTGTTAAATATTTCTGTTAAATCTTATCTCATACTACCAATCCCTTCATCATTTTTGAGAACATCTTCATCTTCAAGAATACATCTTCACCTTCAAGAATACATTCATCTTCAAATCGTCTTTATCATGATATATTTGTTCATGTTCACAAATAACAAATTACAATCATCATGATATACCCCTTTTGTGCAAATTAAAACAACGGCTCTGATTTAAATCAGATGATTATAGCTTTGATTCCAAATTACGGACCCACCACCAAAAACACAAACAATAGCTCCATCCCCCCACACTTCCTTCTTAATTTACAAAACCCTTCTATTTTTTGTCCTTGCAGAATTTGTAATCTACCCTTTCTTTTTATCTTCGTTTTAAGTTTTAATAGAAAAATTTAATAATCTTGGTGCTCAAGAGTGATGTCTCCACCTATGATATGCCTAAACTGGACAATAATGATCTTCTTCCTAGTCATTCTTTCAAGAAGAAGACGGGTTTCAAGGTTGGTTGGTGGAGAAAGGGTAAGGTTTTTATAAAAGATGTGAAAGGTAGAGGAACTTTTGACTTTTTGAGATTTTCGATAGATTTCGGATCTTCAGAGTATTCCTTTTTTGGATATAAAGCTCGAATTTGTCGATAAGTTCTTCGGAAGACGCGGATTTGCGAAGACTTTTGTCTAGAATTTTTCTTAGCTCTTCCGATATTTCTTCTTTTGATTATTTCCTCGGGTTTTTCTTGCCTTTATTTAGAGACTTTTCTCTCTCTCTCTCTCTCTCTCTCTATATATATATATATATATATATATATATATATATATATATATATATATACAAATATATATATATATATATATATATATATATATATATATATATATATATATATCTTTTTCTTCATAATTTTTGTCTTTTGTTCCTGGTGCCCAGAGAGGAAGTGATAATTTCACCGAAAATAGGTCTTTGACCTATCAAAAAAACAATCAGGGGTTCGAAATCTTTTGACAAGTGCTTTTGAAGCGATCTTGATCGATCTATCTCTTCATTAGACTCTAGTTCTTTTGAAAAATAGGAAGGGAATGAAACTGATAGGGTAGTGTATTTTGATAGTGATTGGGGGTGAGTATTTCTGATTTATCAACTCTTGATATGAGTTGGTCTGTTTTAAGTGGAGTGGAAATGAAAACGGATGATTTTTTTTTGTCTTCTCTTATTAAGAATGATTTCGGAAGGAGTATCGCACCTACACCATATATGGCACTTACTAACCATTGGTCTTGAAACGTATGTCAAGACCAAGTTCTAACTCAAATCGTACACCGGCACGCTCATCAAATGAATTAGCAAAGTACTGTAGAGTGGAATGTTCATACAGATACTTTGAGTCCAAGAATTCCTTACCATTTTGGGAGTAGGGATCGTGCTTGATCATGCGTAGCCTTTTAATCATTTATTTGAAAGAAATCTTTTGACGAAAATCACAAGTTTTTAGCTTAATAGTTCCGTTCTAGAGAATGTTCAGAAAACTGATTTTAGCAATTTTATAGAATCGTTTGGGTAAAACGGGGTGAGAATTTTTCGAATTTTTTCAGATAATCTTTGCTAATTACTTTTTAGACAAAAGAATTTTTGAAAATTTTTAGTATTACGGTTACTTGTTCTTAAATCTTTACCCAATACCTCACACTTAGAGGAACATTGTCCCTAATGTTCCCTTAAATAGAATATGTTAACATTAAAATCAAGAACAATATTTTCTAGAATCTCTAAGTTTTGTTGCGGGTATAACCCTACACTTAGATATGCCTAAACTGGACGGTTTTATGCGATGTCATTCGCAAGTTTTAGCCGAGGTAAAAACATCAGAAAATTTCAATCCCCGACAGCGGCGCCAAAAACTTGCACCCCTTGATATGGCCAAAACGAACGGTTTTGTTTATGCGGTGTCGTTAGGTTGCAAAACGCTCGAGCTGGTTACCAAGGGGAGGGGGCAATGGTTTTATTATTTATATTTAGCTGGGTTTCCTAGCTATATTTCACCTACTTGTCTTCCTTTTAAACGAGTAAGCGGTAAGTATAACTTAGGTTCGTATTTTTGTATGTTTGTTCAAGTAATGTGGGACCAAAGTGTCTATAAAGTAAACCCTAGTGACAAGTGGTGATAGATTAATCTTAAACTATGATAATATTAGACCTAAACTAATGATATTATAAAGATAAAGGGATAGGTATGAAGAATATGATACTGACGGAGAATTGTTTATAAAGTTTTACTTCCTAGAATGAATACTAAACCTCAATCAATTGGGTTAAGTACCTAATCAATTTGTCACTAAGAGTTTAGGCTTTGAAGATTCTGGCCAAGACGGATATTCCCTACTCTCAACGCTAACCTAATGGTTTAAATGACATTGAGGATGGAATCCTAGGTACATGAATAAAGTGGTATATCCCTAAAGGACGGTCTCGAATTTTCTTAATCCTAGTTAGTTTAACTTTAATAACGTTCCTCCACTTAATACTAAGCTATGCCTCAATATTAACAGATGTGCAATCTCAGATATTCTAAGGTACTGCTAATTGGGTTAAAGGTCTCTCATTTGCGATCACTTACTCAACTCCGGATCATCTTACAATATCTACGAGGACATTGCTTCTAACGCGAACCATGCTTTTGGATAAGCCAATGTTCACTGAACTTTATATTGCCTATCCTAACCACAACGTAAATGGGCAGCTCTTCTTTGACGGATAATTACTTAACCGTACGTAGGTAATATATCCCCGTTGTGACGTTAAGCACATATAACTACTTACCTGTATCATAGGGTTGATCAGGTCCTGATACTAGGTTATAGCCACATGAGTAAATGGAAAGGGTGGTCCGTAAATTAGACTTCTAAACCCGTCAAGGTTTCAACATAACATTAATACAAAGTTCAGATAAAACATTCAACACATAATAAACATTTGCAATAGAAGATCAAGCATGCAAGATGAAAGCAATTTAAGATAACAAAGTAACTTTATTAAATTAAGGAAGGCGTTCACCGTTTACAGACAAGATATGGACCATTACAAGTGCTGACATCCTCTAGACCGCTCCTAGTACAATTTTCTATGTTCGCCTCCAGGTACTTAATTTCCCGCTCGGAGGTGAGAAAGCCTTGAAAGCTCTAGTGAGAGAAAGTGTATTGTAGTGAGAGAGTGAAGAGAGGTGTGTGAAAATTGGATGTCAAATGGTCCTTAAATAGTTGAAGTTTGGCTGGATCCGAGTGGCAGGCCGGATCGGCAGGCCGGATCATGTGCCCGGATCAAATGCCCGTATCATCTTACAAGCCGGATCGTTGGGGCAGATCAAGTGACCGGTGTCCGAGGAAGGGCAAGCCGTACTCGTCAATGGCAAGTCGGATCAAGGGGCCGGATTGGGTGGCCGGATCTGGGTCTGATCAGCTTATACCTTGGATTGTTCTTGTTCGTTCCCGGGATCGTAACTTGGTTTTCGGGGTCGTAACTTGTCTTCACCATTTTCGCTCTAGAATCTTCGTTTTAGCTCCATTTTACTTGATTCTTTTTGCAACATCTTTGTAATCACTAAACCTACAAAATAAACCAACAAAACGATTATTTTGGCGATAAAGTTCGGAACTTTATTATTTTTGGACCTTAATACCGAGGTAAAAACGTGAATTTTTAGCCGATATCAAATATCCCACACTTAGGCTTTGCTTATCCTCAAGCAAACCTTCGAACTTTCAGCACAGAAGATTCCTTTTCATAGTGACCAATTGGTCCTTGTTCCGCAAGACGCAAAGAGTAAAAACTTGTTTTATCCTTCTTGTTATTCCCGAATTTATTTCCTCTAGCATGAGAGGAGGTTACATAACTGTGACTATCTCACTCGGGTCACTCAACTCTCATAAGTGTATCGGGTGTCCTATAATTCTAAGAAATGAAATCGTTCATAGCCAGTCATGTTTGCATTATTCGTCATAGGCTTGATTAAGACTCAAATCTCCATCACGTTTTTTTAGAGAACTTTCAGTTATAGACTCGGCTTATCTTGTAAAGGAGTAGTAAATGGAGGTTTGGGTTGTAGAGGTTATTTTCGGATAGATAGGAGTTTTTCGAGGATTTGAATTTATAATCCTTTTAGTCTTTATCGGGAAATTCAGGTAGAGCATCCTTTTTCTTGACCGCCGGGAGTACCTTTTTCGAATCCTTTGGTTCTGCTCCTTTTCTCAGAACCCTTATATATATATCTATTTTTTTTTCTTTTTGATAACAAAGCATCTTTCGCTTTTCTCTTTGAGGTCTCCTTTTTATCAGTGATCTTCTTTGGTACTTGTCTTGGATGCTTGCTTTCTGATGTGGTTATAGACTAATATCCTCGGAGGTTTATAATCTCCGTAAGATTTTATTATTATTTTGGTTATGAGATTTGAAAAGAAAGAGGATAGGTGAAGGTGGATGATTCAATGGTGAGGTGTTTGGTGTGAAAATGGTAGAGAAAATGGAGGTGATGGAAGTGTATAATGGGGGCGTTTTGTCTTCACTAGAGGCTGAGGTTTCTAACTTAATGATTCTCTTTAAAATTATGATTCTGAAATGTAGATCAAGAGCAAGTTCTAATTCGGAGATGCCAACATCGGCATACTCAACGGAAGTATAGTGAAACACTAAAGATGAGTGCTTTTCGGGCCTTATTTGTAGTACCTCACAACAATTATAATGGGTCATAATGTGCCTTATTTATGCAATGCTCTTATGGAAAATTGGTTCGGTTTTGGTAAAAAGTTTCAGCTTTGTTTTACCTTTTGTCTATTTTGTAACAAAAACTTCCTCGTCGTTTATTGAGTCTGGAATCCTGAGTGTCTTAATGGTTCGAAAGGTTTTAAATTTTTGAAAAATTTAGTTATTACACACTTGAGGATTTGCGATAATTTTTTGTGTGCATTATATTGCTATCCTACACTTTAAAAATAACATTGTCCTCAATGTTAGGATACGAAGTATCCCACACTTTAGTTTTGAAAAGTATGTTTGTTATTTTTAATTTTATGTTGGTGAGGTTGCCAATCCCACACTTAGCGTTTGAAGTGGTCTATTATATTGCATTTATTCTATTAAAAAAGTGGTGAAGACGTAGTACTCCCCTAATGTTGCAAGGTGTATATGGATGGTTCGCCTTTCGTGGATTCATCTTATCTCGTGGTGGCGCCATTCTCGTTCATTTCGTCCTTTCTCCAAGTCGTGCTTCCATGTGGTCTTCGATCGTCATTTGTTTGTGACGCTTATTCATGCATATTTATTTAACTAAAACAACCATACATGCTAAAAGAAAACATAGTTATGTCCATATCGTACGTACAAATAAAGGAAATTTTTTAAACAGTACGAATAATGTATTATGATAAAAAATAGCAAGGGTTAGGGTGAGATAGTCACTACTGGTCCGGAAGGTGGGAAGGGTGAGAATATGATACTCTGGTACGGGGCTGTCGTGGTGTCCGCAAGTCTGACTGGCCCTCATCTACGATCTCCTCGTTTGTGGTAAATCTATGTGCCCACTCGGCAATGTTAGCGCCCGAGGACACTGCGATGTGAAAATCATCAGATCGTGCAATCAACCCTGAAAGAGATGCGGTGCTAGTTTGTATCATTGGCCCTGTGTGCCAGCCCGCCCCTTCCTCTAAATCTCTCCCCCATGCCTGCGCCATACCCAAATCCTCAAATCCTTGGGTTACACCTGCAGTCATACCCTAGCTAACTGCCTGATATCACGATGTCTGAGTACTGGTAGATGTATCTCTGTGTGTGCTGGTGATGGGTGGTCCAAATAAGCTAGTGACAAACCCATCATACCTTGTAATCTGCTCTGGCTGAGGAGGAATGACCGTATGCTGGGTGTAGTGAGGCTGAGGAGGAGGACTAAATGGAGGACGCTGATAACTGGTGCCAGCGTCTCTCGGCTCCCGGTGAGCGACTATCAAGGGATGTGGCCAAGGATATTGTGGAATGCCGAAATGCTCCCCCATATGATGTGTAAAATACTAGAAGTTCTGGAGCATTGCTGAATCAACAAACCACCTATCGGGCCCAGGTATGTCACCTATATAATAATGATAAGGCTCATACGGTGGGACCTCGGGGTGCACATGTGAATGTCTCTGTGCGCCTCCGTCGGTTGGGCCACCGTGTAATGTAGGATCATCCTCATCCCTCGGCTCCTGAGGGTGCTGTACTCTCCTCGTACCATCCCTAGTCCTGTGATCGGGCCTGAAATCACTGATCTCTACACCAGGAACAATCCTGTCAATTGATCCCTCAATCCATGGATTAGCCAGGATTATCAACTGCCTATCCTGAACCCTGATAAGCTCCCAAGTGTGTAGTACCTTATACCCAATCTCCTCCGATGCGACTCTCTTGTGTACCTTGATATGTCTCCTAAAATATGCATCTTTTTAAGCAGCTTTGTGACAACAGCCCCTAACTGTGGCTCACTTGAATCCATAATGTTTCTCCGCAGTGATTGCCTGAGCTAGTAAGTATGCAACTTGCATGTTCCTATTCTGGAACATGGAGTGCATAAGCTGAATATCATAAAGTGAGACACACCCAGTATGTTTGGTCTTCGGGTGAATCGTTTTCGTTATGAGGTGATGCAGGATTTGGTGAATCGGGTCGATGAAACGGGAAGCCTTTTTCCCGGTCTTCCAGTTTGCTGTATCGGTGGTTATGTATGCCAAAAGGTATTGCGATCGACCGATGTATCCAGGGAAGTGTATCCTTGATTAAATACTGGGTGTTCCAAGTGAGTTCTCTTGTATAGCCCCAGGCAATTGGCAAAACGTGTGAGAGTAATATGGTGGGTGGTGTTTTGATGCCGGAAATGGATACAGTTACGAGTTTTATACTCGTCCTTGTCAATATCTGCCTCGAATTCCCACGTAGCCATAAATTCTGCATACGGCTCTTGGTATATAAACTCATTTATCTCAAATAACCGCAACCAAGCCTTATGCTCTTTACCGTTGGCCCTGAAACATAACAAATTCCTCAACTCAGTTACCCACCCACATTGCTCCATTACTGTCCAGTTAATGTACTTGTTGTGCCCTTTCTTCCGATTTAGCCAATATCTCATCATTGGTTCGTACGTTGTGGCATCATCTTGGCCACAGATAGAATCAGGCAATTCGTACTCATCTGGAAGGTGATATCTGTGAGCCATCTGCAATAACCAAGCAATGTAGGTTATGTTCCAAAAAAATAATAATAGTAGGGTATGAAAAAGCGATATAATTTTTTCGAAAAGAATTCGAAATGAGAGCTTTAAAATTGGCATTTTTCATATCCCTGTTATTAGCAATTATAGCCAAAATTACCGAAAACAATATGTAAACAAGCTACAACATATCCCAAGCAAAATTTAAAGCGTACCCGTGATTGCAACAAATAATGCTTAAAAATAATAATTATAGCAAGTTAGTCGTAATAAACAATTTTTCAAAAAGGTGATGATTATTAAGCATACAACAACCATAATGATTGTTTTTAATTACCTTAAATATTTCTAGACATCAAATTTTGCCTATAACGTCTACAAGTAACGATTAAAAACCATTCTTGAAAAATATTCATTTTTAGCAAAAATGTACGTAATACGAAAAATCAAAGACTAGGTTTCAATTTTATTTTTAAGTCAACGATATCCTACTTATAACTAGTTTTCAAGTTATCCTAAGTTTTAAAAACGTTTTAGCATTAGGAAAAACCGAAAGCCTATTTTCGTACAACTTTTGAAATCTTGAATTTCCACCAAAAAGGTCCTAAATCTTGTCCAAAGTGATGTAACTAACTCAATGAAACTAGTTAAAAAGCAACTAATCATCAAATTTCCAAAGTTCTACCAAAATTCAAGTCAAGAACACAATTCAACAAATTGCGAGCTAAAAGTAAACCTAAAGGCCTCAATCAAACCTAGAAACTAGCCTATATTACCCACATTGTTTAACTAAACATGCAAGGAACCATAATCAAGCCTAAAACATCGATTTTTTCAAAAGTCAAAATTTTAACCCTAAGTAAAAATTCGAGTTTTAATAAGAAATCATACTTATATGCGAAATTTTTAGCGGGAATGAGTTTAGAAGGCACGAGTGAATAAGTTTTGAGCTTTGATTTGTTGGATTTGGTTGAAAAATGGGGTGTGTGTGTGTGTGTGTGTGTGTATGTGTGTGTGTGTGTGTGCGCTCTCTTGCGGCCGAAGGGGAGAAAAGAGAAAGAGAAGAAGAAAAAAAGAAAGAAGAAAGAAAGAAGGAAGAGGAGGGAAGAAAGAAAAGAAAATAAAAATGGGTTCGTGCGGTGCGCGGGGTCGCTCCCTCGGTCCGACTCGCGATTTTTTTTAGTGTTATTATTTTTTTTCATCATTTTTTTAAGTTTTATAAATCTTACCTCGGATTTTTGATCTGGTTATTATTATTATTATTATTATTATTATTATTATTATTATTATTATTATTATTATTATTATTATTATTATTATTATTATTATTATTTAAGTTTATAGTTTAAAAGTAAAATAAATAAACTCTTATTTTATTAGAAATATAAAACGATTAAACAGGTTCCACAACCAAATTCCAGAAATGACGCGGAAAGAAAGATAAGTTTAAAGATTTTTTAACCATCCAGAGCAAATCAACGGAGTGCACAGAAAATACTTCAAAATCACTAAACATTTCACGCTCACGCTTTTGTAAATCTCCGATGGCATCCATTAATTTGACCAAAGCCCTTCTAACCTTTTTAGTATTCAAAATTTCATCCCTTGGTCCAGTATCTCGGTAATTAAGTTCGAAAAGAAGTTTTGACACTAAATCTTGAAATGAAATATCCGCCTCAGCGTCAGGGTTTCCAATAGTAAATTTTAAGTTTTTGGATATTTCTCGGATAACCTTTCTTTGAGGAGTGGTAAATGGAAATTTTGACGTAGTGAGAATTCTCACGAGATCGAAATATATTTCCTTTCTTTTTGGAAAGAAATTCTCATCTATTCTTTCCTCGGTCGAATTAGGAAAAATTTCAGTTAATCTTTTGATAAGAAATGATGCTGGATTAAAGTAGAAGAAATCTCGATCTCCATATTTTGAAATAGGGTTAGGTTTTTAACTTTCAATCCAAAATTCTAATTCAAAAATCATTGCTGCAACATAACGATTGATGCAAATTTGGGAAAACTCTTTATCGTCGATATGAGGCAGGAAACTGACGAATGACTCTAAATCAGATTTTAAGTCAATTTCTTCATCCCGGTATTTGACAAAAAGATCTTCCTCACATATAACTACTTAACCATACGTATGGGCAGCTCTTCTTTGACGGATAATTACTTAATGTTACGTAGGTAATATATCACCGTTGTGACGTTAAGCAGATATAACTACTTACCTGTATCCTAGGGTTGATCAGGTCCTAATACTAGGTTATAGCCACGTGAGTAAATGAAAAGGGTGGTTCGTAAATTAAACTTCTAAACCCGTCAAGGTTTTAACATAACATTAATACAAAGTTCAGATAAAACATTCAACACATAATAAACATCTGCAATAGAAGATCAAGCATGCAAGATGAAAGCAATTTAAGATAACAAAGTAACTTTATTAAATCAAGGAAGGCATTCACTGTTTACAGAAGAGATATGGACCATTACAAGTGCTGACATCCTCTAGACCGCTCCTAGTACAATTTTCTACGTTCACCTCCTGGTAATTAATTCCCCGCTCGGAGATGAGAAAGCCTTGAAAGCTCTAATGAGAGAAAGTGTATTGTAGTGAGAGAGTGAAGAGAGGTGTGTGAAAATTGGATGTCAAATGGTCCTTTAATAGTTGAAGTTTGGCTGGATCCGGGTGGCAAGCCGGATCGGCAGGCCGGATCATGTGCCCAGATCAAATGCCCGTATCATCTTACAAGCCGGATCGTTGGGGCAGATCAAGTGACCGATGTCCAAGGAGTGGCAAGCCGTACTCGGCAATGGCAAGCCGGATCAAGGGGCCGGATTGGGTGGCCGGATATGGGTCTGATCAGCTTATTCCTTGGATCGTTCTTGCTCGTTCCCGGGATCGTAACTTAGTTTCTGGGGTCGTAACTTGTCTTTCACCGTTTTCGCTTTAGAATCTTCGTTTTAGCCCCATTTTACTTGATTTTTTGCAACATCTTTGTAATCACTAAACCTACAAAATAAACCAACAAAACGATTATTTTGGCGGTAAAGTTCGTAACTTTATTATTTTTGGGCCTTAATACCGAGGTAAAAACGTGACTTTTTAGCCGAAGAAAATCTCTAAGAATAAAAACTGATGTCTCCACCTATGATATGCCTAAACTGGACGGTTTTATGAGATGTCGTTAGGTTGCAAAGTGCCGGTATGGGCCTATCGATAGGGGATCCTCTTTATTTTATTTATATTTTGCGGAGCCTAAATTCACTTTTAACTCTCTAAGGTAGAAAGTGTAAGTTAACCTAGGGTGTTTTTAAATGGTTTAACAAATTGAAGATCAAGTGGATAATTGTCATTGGGTAAAATACCTGAGTAAAAGATAGTATTTTGTTTTAAGCTAATAATCCTAAATGCGGAAAGGTAAAAGTAATGGAGGGATATCCGGAGTATGCAGATCAAGGAAATGTTTACCAAGATATCAGTTTGGGCTAGGGAAAGGCAATTATGTTTATGTTATAGTTATGATTAGAATAGCGAAGATCTGGTTGGATGAGCTAATTACACAGACATACTTATCTCTAGACTCTCAGAGTTCTCTTTGAGTAGTGAAAAGCATGTCACTTGGTTGTATAATTGAAGGGTGACTATACCTTGGAGGTTATCCTCAGTAAAGCACTAGGTTTATTAGTGAGTTGAGTTCTAATCCTAACCCTCGTTATCAGTTTCAGGAACTGAATAACAACGTGCCGTGTTGAGTGAACACTGATCACAAACAGAAGGAGTCCGTCGGGTTAAGTTAACAAAACCTTAATGTAAACTAACAACCATTTAATCGTACTAGTGAGATAATACCAATCTAAATATTATACAACATTACAGTTTATATACTGAAAGTAAAACAGATAGAATCCTAATAGATACCTAAACAATTGATATGACTTGGGCCTAGGGCAACAATCAAACGAGAACATGCAATAGGATTGGGTCACACAGTTATGGCACTAACTAGATCTTAAAATCTCCTCAGAGGTCTCCTTGGAACAGTCAATAGGTATACTAGGTCATTCATGTCTCAATTCCTAGGTTCCGTGTCCTAAAAGCGCATTAGATGCCTCTCGGGAACACCGGCCATACCGAGTTCATAGAATCTTCAGGTACAGTATAACCAAGGGTCTTAATCCTATGAAGTAGCTAAGTTCATATAGGTAGACAAGTCCTGATCACAACTTAGGTTGGTCAATCCATAAGATGCTAGCTGTGACGACCCGGAAATTTCCGACTAAATTTAAAGTTAATCTTCATATGATTTCGACACGATAAGCAAAGTATGTAATATTGAAGTCTCAAAAAGTTTGAACTGTTTATATATTCAAATGACCTCCGACCATTCCCGACGATTCGCGAACAATTATTTATAAAGATATATAAAGATATATATATATATATATATATATATATATATATATATATATATATATATATATATATATATATATATATATTATATAAATAATAATAATAATAATAATAATAATAATAATAATAATTTGAAATATTATTTTAAATAATATAATTGTTGGAAATGAATATGTAAAATATTATGCGATGTAATGAAAACTATTATCATAAATACATACATACATACATATATATATATATATATATATATATATATATATATATATATATATATATATATATATATGTATATATATATATATTATATATAAATAATAATAATAATAATAATAATTATAATTTGAAATATTATTTTAAATAATATATGATTTAAATTGTTGGAAATGAATATGTAAAATATTATGCGATGTAATGAAAACTATTATCATAAATACATATATATATATATATATATACATATATATATATATATATATATATATATATATATATATATATATATATATATATATATATATGATAATAGTTTTCATTATATATATATATATATGTATATGTATATATATATATGTATTTATGATAATAGTTTTCATTACATCGCATAATATTTTACATATTCATTTCCAACAATTTAAATCATATATCATTTAAAATAATATTTCAAATTATAATTATTATTATTATTATTATTATTATTATTATTTATATATAATATATATATATATATATATATATATATATATAAATATGTACATAAATATTATTTGTAAATATATAAAATTATACTAAATCTATTTGTTAAAAAGTATATAACATATATTAATATGGCACACTTGTTATTTAAAAACTAATTATATAAATAGAGTAAGAAAATGAAATATGAATGATATCGAGCTTAAATAGTAAACATCTGTAACATTCGGTTGACATTTCGTTAGTGTTCATATAGATATAATATATATATATGAAGGATCAAAATAAAAGTTGGACTGTAAATTGATTACGAAAATTTTAGTTTTGTTAAAAATATTTTCACCTTTTTAAATTTAAATATTAGTACTCTGTACACAAAAATTGGAACAGAAAATAAATAATTATCGAACCTTTTTGATCAGGTTTCAAACAGTTAATGAGTGAAATAATTAAATATATTTAATTTAAAAATTTGGGATTTTTTAGGAACACTTTTATATTTTAACTGTTTAGCAACGGACCAATATAATTAGATATCGATAAAGAACACTCCAAATCTCCGGCTGGTTCACTGTATACATGATTATTGGGAATTACTGTTTCTTAAAGTTATTCACATGTTTGATTATGAGTATTATAATATATTATTATATATATATATATATATATATATAACTATAATTCTATATATTCTATATATACATAAGCTTGCAAGATTAATAATCACCATCTTATTCTTTCTTTCATCAACCATCTTCTACTACCACCATAGCAATCACCACCGGCCGCCCTCTTTAACCGGCAACCATAACCACCATGAAACCGCCACCTTCACCACAACCATCATCGAACCACCTAAAACTTTCTTTTTTTATTTCGTTTTCCAACTAGCCACCACCCTCACACGATTGAGTTAACAACCAAATATCTCATCTTCATTTTCAATCTTGATAACCCATCAACAACATCACAACCTTCGAAACCGTTTTGTATGTTTTTTTTCCTGTCGTGATCAACCCAATACACCAACGAACCATCATAACAAGGCAACTATCATTACTGCTGTTCCAACTTTCTGTCCGAACCCCACAACAGCAACAATCATCTCTTTCTCTCTCTCTTCCATTTACAACTCGTGTTACACCTTATTTTTGTTTGAGAACACCGCCCTAAAACCCTCATCAACGAGTCATCTTCTTGTTATAACCTCACCACAATCCTCCTCAAACCACCATTGAACCACCATTCGACTGTTCATGAACCAAACCACCACCCCCCGCTTGTTTTGCTACAACGCTGCTACCTATTGTCTGTTTAATGCAGTCCAAGAAAACCATCGATGTTGCTGCATTTTTTTTTAGTTCAGAGAATAATAAGAGGATGATGATGAATGATGTTGTGTATTAATGATGATGATACCGTGAAATCGTTTTAGGGTGTTTAGGATGTGAGGAGAAAACAGACAGAGAATCGGGTTATATATTGTTTAATCCAAGATTTAAAACAGAAATGAATAAATAGAGGGATGGTTAAGCGTGTAGTGTGTTAAATGAGGGATCCTGAGTTCGATTCCCACCTGGTGCAGCCGTTTTTTTTTATATAGCAAGAATTAGTTATTCAAGTCAGGTCCATGGGCTTGAGTAATTATTTCTTGAGCCATGGATTATTTATACAAAACTTGAACTTAATGTTGTTGGGCTTGTTAGACTATTAACTGGGTTTAAAAAATTTAACTGTTGGGCCGAGATTCCACATATACTTGTTGATTGGGCCGTAATTGTTGTTGGGTCGAAGCATTGATGGGCCGAGAGATTTATTTAGGTAGATGGTTACGGTTATATGCAAGACAATGGTAATGAGAAAAAAGAAGTAGAAAAACATAAATAAACGAGTTAAAACAATATAGGGTTGTAATAAAAACATAAATGTGTAAAGAGAGGAATGGTTAGGCAGCTTGATGGTTGAACGAGAGGTCGCAGGTTCGAGCCCCGTCTACGACATTTTTTTGGAAAGCCTTTTAAATCCTTTAAGGTAGTTTTATTATTATTATTATTATTATTATTATTATTATTATTATTATTATTATTATTATTATTATTATTATTATTATTATCATTATTACTTTTATTAATATTATCATTATTACTTTTATTAATATTATCATTATCACATCAGTATTATACTTAAAGATAAGTATTATTATTACCATTAACATTATTATCATTATAAGTATAAATATTATTATTAACGTTATTAACATTACTATTATTTTTTTTACTATTACTAGTAACATTATTATTATTACAAGAACTATATTATTATTATTTACGATATTACTATTAGTATTATTATTATTATTATTATTACAATAAAAAGAAAATAATTATTTAAAATACATATATAAAACATATATAAGTATATATATATATATATATATATATATATATATATATATATATATATATATATATATATATATATATATATATATATATATATATATATATATAGACATAAAAATATAACCAATTGAAATAATATATATAATAATATATAACTTGTTCTATTACGAGTATATGTGTTAATGTATATATAAATAATATAGGTTCGTGAATCCGAAGTCAACCCTGCATTGTTCAAAATAGTCATATGTATTTTTACTACAAAATACATTAGGTGAGTTTCATTTGATTCCCTTTTACTTTTTATATTTTTGGGACTGAGAATACATGCAAATTTATAAATGTTTTACAAAATAAGCACAAGTTCATGAAACTACATTCTACGATTGTTTTGTTATACCGAATATCTGTAATTATTATTATTATTATGCTTGGTAACCTAAGAATTAGTGAAAAACACTAATTGACGCGAATCCTAAAGGTAGATCTACGGGCACCAACCACCCCCATTTTCAAATAGTGAAAATGCTTTAGTACTTCGAAGGGTTCTTGTCATACATTTGAATAATGGAATGTATGATGCCAGATATCTTAAGCGCTCTATGTTAAGGTCGGTTACCAGGCGACTCAACGTATGAATGATTTTTGCAGTTGTAATGATCCTGCACATTTAATTAAATGAAATCTTGTGGCTTATTAATTATTATGATTATTATATAGAAATTAAACTTATGAACTCACCAACCTTTTGGTTGACACTTTAAAGCATGTTTATTCTCAGGTATTAAAGAAACCTTCCGCTGTGCATTTGCTCATTTTAGAGATATTACTTGGAGTCATTCATGACATATTTCAAAAGACGTTGCATTCGAGTCTTTGAGTTCACCAAGATTATTATCAAGTCATTTATAGTTGGATATATTAAGAAGTGGTATGCATAATGTTAACTTTCGATGAAAAGAAAGTTTGTCTTTTAAAAACAAATGCAATGTTTGTAAAATGTATCATATGGAGGTCAAATACCTCGCGATGTAATCAACTGTTGTGAATCGTTTGTAATTGATATGGACTTTGTCCGGATAGATTAGGATGGGTCATCACAGTTGGTATCAGAGCGGTGGTCGTAGCGAACCAGATCTTGCATTAGTATGTCTAACTAGTAGTCGTTAGGATGCATTAATAAGTCTGGACTTCGGCCTAGTAGTTGTTAGGTTATATTAATGAGTCTAGACTTGAACTTGGTCCGCATGTCAAAAGTTTTGCTTATCATTCTTTGTCGAAAAATATCTACCTATCATTGTCAGTCTCAACACTTCTTATTGCAATTATTGCATAGATGGTGTACAGACAAATCCATATCTTAGCATATCTGCTAATTCATATCTTAGCGTATCTATTACGGTAAACTTTGCCTGATATCTCCCGTAAATTTCTCCATAATTTAAGGAATCCTGGTACTATATATATCTATGCATATTATGCATTGAGAATACCATCCAACTATCAATTGTTGTCACTAAACGTTTTATACCAAAAATATTTTTCTGTGATCACGAAAGATGGCCTCTACGAATTATCCAAGTTCCTCTGACTCTGAAGACAGTGTGACGGGAGCACACCAACCAATCAACTACCGTGATTACTGGAGAAGATGGGGGTGGGTTCGCGACATACTCACCTTATGGAGAAGGGAAGAAGGTACTCCATATCATGAACCGAATCTACCACCTAACCTTGAAGTACTCGACCCGCTCACCGGCGACCCTGTTCGCAACACCGTTTATACCCTTTTTGCGAGAATTTTTTGTCTTGAGACTACCATTAACGGAACTAGAGAAGATATCTGATCTCTACCTCACACTGATAACCAACCATGGTTAGTAGAAGAAGTTAAAGAACTTCGAGCTCGAGTGCTAACCATGGAGAATATGGTTCAAAACTTACAAGCACCTGCAGCATCACCGGCACTAACAGTACCACCAACATCAGTACCAGCAGCACCAGTACCACTAACCACAATATCTGCATCACACATCTCGACACCATAATCTATACCTCGAACATCAACATCATACGCACCATAGATACCAAGGTGTACCAACAATAATTAACGATGAAGTATTGATCCATAACTTCATTAATATTCTGCGAAGAATATGTGGTTCCTAATAGTTTTAGAGATTACTTATTCTAGCACAAACCGAAAAGCAAATGAGATTAATATCATATTAACTCATTAGATCCATGATTACATCTGAAGAAAATATATATGCAAGTATATTTTCATAAAGATTGTAATTAAAAAAAAAATTCGTACAAACTGTTAATGATGAAAATATTTTAACGGGTAGGTAATACCCGAGGAATATTTAAGATTTCGCATTAATAAGTTACACTGTACATTCTTCGAATTTGATTCAACGGTCATTTACTATCCTATTTACATCCACCGATATACGTATCCGTTCACCACAGAATAACCATTTTCATTCAATTTCATATTTGGATTTTGATTTATCAGAATCCAACAAGTGGCATAATGAAGAAACATTGAACAAAATAAAATTTGTTAGAAACAAACGAATTAACTATGAGAAATTTTGTTAAGAATCCACGCTAACTGTTCCAGCTAACTGTTCCTAGCTAACTGATTACATTTTATTTATCGTAATTTACATTCTCGCAATTTTATTTATCGTCATTTAATTTCTGTTATTTATTTTACGCACGTTAAATATCAGGACACGTATACAAAGTTTTGACATATCATATCGACGCATGTATATATATTATTTGGAATAACCATAGACACTCTATATGCTGTAATGTTTGAGTTCGCAATACAGGGTTGAGGTTGAAATGTCCCGTTCTTATTGATTAAAAACGTTCCATATTAATTGATTTCGTTGCGAGGTTTTGACCTCTATATGAGACGTTTTTCAAAGACTGCATTCATTTTTAAAACAAACCATAACCTTTATTTCATAGATAAAGGTTTTAAAAAGCTTTACGTAGATTATCAAATAATGATAATCTAAAATATCCTGTTTACACACGACCATTACATAATGGTTTACAATACAAATATGTTACAACAAAATAAGTTTCTTGAATGCAGTTTTTACACAATATCATACAAGTATGGACTCCAAATCTCGTCCTTATTTAAGTATGCGACAGCGGAAGCTCTTAATAATCACCTGAGAATAAACATGCTTAAAACGTCAACAAAAATGTTGGTGAGTTATAGGTTTAACCTATATATATCAAATCATAATAATAGACCACAAGATTTCATATTTCAATACACATCTCATACATAGAGATAAAAATCATTCATATGGTGAACACCTGGTAACCGACATTAACAAGATGCATATATAAGAATATCCCCATCATTCCGGGACACCCTTCGGATATGATATAAATTTCGAAGTACTAAAGCATCCGGTACTTTGGATGGGGTTTGTTAAGCCCAATAGATCTATCTTTAGGATTCGCGTCAATTAGGGTGTCTGTTCCCTAATTCTTAGATTACCAGACTTAATAAAAAGGGGCATATTCGATTTCGATAATTCAACCATAGAATGTAGTTTCACGTACTTGTGTCTATTTTGTAAATCATTTATAAAACCTGCATGTATTCTCATCCCAAAAATATTAGATTTTAAAAGTGGGACTATAACTCACTTTCACAGATTTTTACTTCGTCGGGAAGTAAGACTTGGCCACTGGTTGATTCACGAACCTATAACAATATATACATATATATCAAAGTATGTTCAAAATATATTTACAACACTTTTAATATATTTTGATGTTTTAAGTTTATTAAGTCAGCTGTCCTCGTTAGTAACCTACAACTAGTTGTCCACAGTTAGATGTACAGAAATAAATCGATAAATATTATCTTGAATCAATCCACGACCCAGTGTATACGTATCTCAGTATTGATCACAACTCAAACTATATATATTTTGGAATCAACCTCAACCCTGTATAGCTAACTCCAACATTCACATATAGAGTGTCTATGGTTGTTCCGAAATATATATAGATGTGTCGACATGATAGGTCGAAACATTGTATACGTGTCTATGGTATCTCAAGATTACATAATATACAATACAAGTTGATTAAGTTATGGTTGGAATAGATTTGTTACCAATTTTCACGTAGCTAAAATGAGAAAAATTATCCAATCTTGTTTTACCCATAACTTCTTCATTTTAAATCCGTTTTGAGTGAATCAAATTGCTATGGTTTCATATTGAACTCTATTTTATGAATCTAAACAGAAAAAGTATAGGTTTATAGTCGGAAAAATAAGTTACAAGTCGTTTTTGTAAAGGTAGTCATTTCAGTCGAAAGAACGACGTCTAGATGACCATTTTAGAAAACATACTTCCACTTTGAGTTTAACCATAATTTTTGGATATAGTTTCATGTTCATAATAAAAATCATTTTCTCAGAATAACAACTTTTAAATCAAAGTTTATCATAGTTTTTAATTAACTAACCCAAAACAGCCCGCGGTGTTACTACGACGGCGTAAATCCGGTTTTACGGTGTTTTTCGTGTTTCCAGGTTTTAAATCATTAAGTTAGCATATCATATAGATATAGAACATGTGTTTAGTTGATTTTAAAAGTCAAGTTAGAAGGATTAACTTTTGTTTGCGAACAAGTTTAGAATTAACTAAACTATGTTCTAGTGATTACAAGTTTAAACCTTCGAATAAGATAGCTTTATATGTATGAATCGAATGATGTTATGAACATCATTACTACCTTAAGTTCCTTGGATAAACCTACTGGAAAAGAGAAAAATGGATCTAGCTTCAATGGATCCTTGGATGGCTCGAAGTTCTTGAAGCAGAATCATGACACGAAAACAAGTTCAAGTAAGATCATCACTTGAAATAAGATTGTTATAGTTATAGAAATTGAACCAAAGTTTGAATATGATTATTACCTTGTATTAGAATGATAACCTACTATAAGAAACAAAGATTTCTTGAGGTTGGATGATCACCTTACAAGATTGGAAGTGAGCTAGCAAACTTGAAAGTATTCTTGATTTTATGAAACTAGAACTTTTGGAATTTATGAAGAACACTTAGAACTTGAAGATAGAACTTGAGAGAGATCAATTAGATGAAGAAAATTGAAGAATTAAAGTGTTTGTAGGTGTTTTTGGTCGTTGGTGTATGGATTAGATATAAAGGATATGTAATTTTGTTTTCATGTAAATAAGTCATGAATGATTACTCATATTTTTGTAATTTTATGAGATATTTCATGCTAGTTGCCAAATGATGGTTCCCACATGTGTTAGGTGACTCACATGGGCTGCTAAGATCTGATCATTGGAGTGTATATACCAATAGTACATACATCTAAAAGCTGTGTATTGTACGAGTACGAATACGGGTGCATACGAGTAGAATTGTTGATGAAACTGAACGAGGATGTAATTGTAAGCATTTTTGTTAAGTAGAAGTATTTTGATAAGTGTCTTGAAGTCTTTCAAAAGTGTATGAATACATATTAAAACACTACATGTATATACATTTTAACTGAGTCGTTAAGTCATCGTTAGTCGTTACATGTAAATGTTGTTTTGAAACCTTTAGGTTAATGATCTTGTTGAATGTTGTTAACCCATTGTTTATTATAACAAATGAGATGTTAAATTGTTATATTATCATGATATTATGATATATAATATATCTCAGTATGATGTATATACAGTTAAATGTCGTTACAACGATAATCGTTACATATATGTCTCGTTTCGAAATCATTAAGTTAGTAGTCTTATTTTTACATATGTATTTCATTGTTAATACACTTAATAATATATTTACTTATCATTTAACATAATTAACCAAGTGTATAAATATCTTAATATGATTCATATGTACCTAGTAAGACGTTGTTATAATGATAATCGTTATATATATCATTTTCGAGTTTCTTAAATTAATAGTCTCATTTTTATGTATATAACTCATTGTTAAAATACCTAATGAGATACATACTTATAATAAAAACATGTTAACTATATATATAACCATATATATGTCATCGTATAGTTTTTACAAGTTTTAACGTTCGTGAATCACCGGTCAACTTGGGTGGTCAATTGTCTATATGAAACATATTTCAATTAATCAAGTCTTAACAAGTTTGATTGCTTAACATGTTGGAAACATTTAATCATGTAAATATCAATCTCAATTAATATATATAAACATGGAAAAGTTCGGGTCACTACAGTACCTACCCGTTAAATAAATTTCGTCCCGAAATTTTAAGCTGTTGAAGGTGTTGACGAATCTTCTGGAAATAGATGCGGGTATTTCTTCTTCATCTGATCTTCAAGCTCCCAGGTGAACTCGGGTCCTCTACGAGCATTCCATCGAACCTTAACAATTGGTATCTTGTTTTGCTTAAGTCTTTTAACCTCACGATCCATTATTTCGACGGGTTCTTCGATGAATTGAAGTTTTTCGTTGATTTGGATTTCATCTAACGGAATAGTGAGATCTTCTTTAGCAAAACATTTCTTCAAATTCGAGACGTGGAAAGTGTTATGTACAGCCGCGAGTTGTTGAGGTAACTCAAGTCGGTAAGCTACTGGTCCGACACGATCAATAATCTTGAATGGTCCAATATACCTTGGATTTAATTTCCCTCGTTTACCAAATCGAACAACGCCTTTCCAAGGTGCAACTTTAAGCATGACCATCTCTCCAATTTCAAATTCTATATCTTTTCTTTTAATGTCAGCGTAGCTCTTTTGTCGACTTTGGGCGGTTTTCAACCGTTGTTGAATTTGGATGATCTTCTCGGTAGTTTCTTGTATAATCTCCGGACCCGTAATCTGTCTATCCCCCACTTCACTCTAACAAATCGGAGACCTGCACTTTCTACCATAAAGTGCTTCAAACGGCGCCATCTCAATGCTTGAATGGTAGCTGTTGTTGTAGGAAAATTCTGCTAACGGTAGATGTCGATCCCAACTGTTTCCGAAATCAATAACACATGCTCGTAGAATGTCTTCAAGCGTTTGTATCGTCCTTTCGCTCTGCCCATCAGTTTGTGGATGATAGGCAGTACTCATGTCTAGACGAGTTCCTAATGCTTGCTGTAATGTCTGCCAGAATCTTGAAATAAATCTACCATCCCTATCAGAGATAATAGAGATTGGTATTCCATGTCTGGAGATGACTTCCTTCAAATACAGTCGTGCTAACTTCTCCATCTTGTCATCTTCTCTTATTGGCAGGAAGTGTGCTGATTTGGTGAGACGATCAACTATTACCCAAATAGTATCAAAACCACTTGCAGTCCTTGGCAATTTAGTGATGAAATCCATGGTAATGTTTTCCCATTTCCATTCCGGGATTTCGGGTTGTTGAAGTAGACCTGATGGTTTCTGATGCTCAGCTTTGACCTTAGAACACGTCAAACATTCTCCTACGTATTTAGCAACATCGGCTTTCATGCCCGGCCACCAAAAATGTTTCTTGAGATCCTTGTACATCTTCCCCGTTCCAGGATGTATTGAGTATCTGGTTTTATGAGCTTCTCTAAGTACCATTTCTCTCATATCTCCAAATTTTGGTACCCAAATCCTTTCAGCCCTATACCGGGTTCCGTCTTCCCGAATATTAAGATGCTTCTCCGATCCTTTGGGTATTTCATCCTTTAAATTTCCCTCTTTTAAAACTCCTTGTTGCGCCTTCTTTATTTGAGTAGTAATGTTATTATGAATCATTATATTCATAGATTTTACTCGAATGGGTTCTCTGTCCTTCCTGCTCAAGGCATCGGCTACCACATTTGCCTTCCCCGGGTGGTAACGAATCTCAAAGTCGTAATCATTCAATAATTCAATCCACCTACGCTGCCTCATATTCAGTTGTTTCTGATTAAATATGTGTTGAAGACTTTTGTGGTCGGTATATATAATACTTTTGACCCTATATAAGTAGTGCCTCCAAGTCTTTAATGCAAAAACAACTGCGCCTAATTCCAAATCATGCATCGTATAATTTTGTTCGTGAATCTTCAATTGTCTAGACGCATAAGCAATCACCTTCGTTCGTTGCATTAATACACAACCGAGACCTTGCTTTGATGCATCACAATAAATCACAAAATCATCATTCCCTTCAGGCAATGACAATATAGGTGTCGTAGTTAGCTTTTTCTTCAATAACTGAAACGCTTTCTCTTGTTCATCATTCCATTCAAATTTCTTCCCTTTATGCGTTAATGCAGTCAAGGGTTTTGCTATTCTGGAAAAGTCTTGGATGAACCTTCTGTAGTAACCAGCTAGTCCTAAAAACTGGCGTATGTGTTTCGGAGTTTTCGGGGTTTCCCACTTTTCAACAGTTTCTATCTTTGCCGGATCCACCTTAATACCTTCTTTGTTCACTATGTGAGCGAGGAATTGAACTTCTTCCAACCAAAATGCACACTTTGAAAACTTAGCGTACAATTCTTCCTTCCTCAATACTTCTAACACCTTTCTCAAATGTTCACAGTGTTCTTGGTCATTCTTTGAGTAAATAAGTATGTCATCAATGAAAACAATGACAAACTTGACAAGGTATGGTCCACACACTCGGTTCATAAGGTCCATGAACACAGCTGGTGCATTAGTTAAACCAAACGGCATGACCATAAACTCGTAATGACCGTAACGTGTTCTGAAAGCAGTCTTTGGAATATCATCTTCTTTCACCCGCATTTGATGATACCCGGAACGTAAGTCAATCTTTGAATAAACAGACGAGCCTTGTAGTTGATCAAATAAGTCATCGATTCTCGGTAGTGGGTAGCGGTTTTTGATGGTAAGTTTGTTCAACTCTCGGTAGTCGATACACAACCTGAATGTACCATCTTTCTTCTTGACAAACAAAACAGGAGCTCCCCACGGTGATGTGCTTGGTCGAATGAAACCACGCTCTAAAAGTTCTTGTAATTGGCTTTGTAGTTCTTTCATCTCGCTGTGTGCGAGTCTGTAAGGAGCACGAGCTATTGGTGCAGCTCCTGGTACAAGATCTATTTGAAATTCAACGGATCGATGTGGGGGTAATCCCGGTAATTCTTTCGGAAATACATCAGGAAATTCTTTTGCGACGGGAACATCATTGATGCTCTTTTCTTCAGTTTGTACTTTCTCGACGTGTGCTAGAACAGCATAGCAACCTTTTCTTATTAGTTTTTGTGCCTTCAAATTACTAATAAGATGTAGCTTCGTGTTGCCCTTTTCTCCGTACACCATTAAGGGTTTTCCTTTTTCTCGTATAATGCGAATTGCATTTTTGTAACAAACGATCTCCGCTTTCACTTCTTTCAACCAGTCCATACCGATTATCACATCAAAACTCCCTAACTCTACTGGTATCAAATCAATCTTAAATGTTTCGCTAACCAGTTTAATTTCTCGATTCCGACATATATTATCTGCTGAAATTAATTTACCATTTGCTAATTCGAGTAAAAATTTACTATCCAAAGGCGTCAATGGACAACTTAATTTAGCACAAAAATCTCCACTCATATAGCTTCTATCCACACCCGAATCAAATAAAACGTAAGCAGATTTATTGTCAATAAGAAACGTACCCGTAACAAGCTCCGGGTCTTCCTGTGCCTCTGCCGCATTAATATTGAAAACTCTTCCACGGCCTTGTCCATTCGTGTTCTCCTGGTTCGGGCAATTTCTAATAATGTTGCCCGGTTTTCCACATTTATAACAAACTACATTGGCATAACTTGCTCCGACACTACTTGCTCCGCCATTACTCGTTCCGACACCATTTGTTCCTTTCGTTCTATTAACCCCTGGTCCGTAGACCTCACACTTCGCCGCGCTATGACCATTTCTTTTACACTTGTTGCAAAATTTGGTGCAGAACCCCGAGTGATTCTTTTCACACCTTTGGCATAGCTGCTTCTGATTGTTGTTATTGTTGCGGTTATTATTGTTGTTGGGATGATTGTTGTAGTTGCTGTTGTTATTATTGTTGTTGTTGTTGGGCCGTTTGTTGTAGTTGCGATTGATGTTGCGATTGTTGGGATAATTGTTGCGATTATTGTTGTAATTGCTGTTGTTGTTGTTGTATTGGTGATTCTTATCACCGTTTTCCTCCCACTTTCTTTTGACTTGCTTCACATTGGCCTCTTCATCAGTCTGTTCTTTAATTCTTTCTTCAATCTGGTTCACGAGTTTGTGAGCCATTCTACATGCCTGTTGTATGGAGGCAGGCTCGTGTGAACTTATATCTTCTTGGATTCTTTCCGGTAATCCTTTCACAAATGCGTCGATCTTCTCTTCCTCATCTTCGAATGCTCCCGGACACAATAGGCACAATTCTGTGAATCGTCTTTCGTACGTGGTAATATCAAATCCTTGGGTTCGTAACCCTCTAAGTTCTGTCTTGAGCTTATTGACCTCGGTTCTCGGACGGTACTTCTCGTTCATCAAGTGCTTGAATGCTGACCACGGTAGTGCGTACGCATCGTCTTGTCCCACTTGCTCTAGATAGGTATTCCACCATGTTAACGCAGAACCTGTGAAGGTATGCGTAGCGTACTTCACTTTGTCCTCTTCAGTATACTTACTTATGGCAAACACCGATTCGACCTTCTCGGTCCACCGTTTCAATCCGATCGGTCCTTCGGTTCCATCAAATTCCAAAGGTTTACAGGCAGTGAATTCTTTGTAGGTGCATCCTACACGATTTCCTGTACTGCTAGATCCAAGGTTATTGTTGGTATGTAGCGCAGCCTGTACTGCGGCTATGTTTGAAGCTAGAAAAGTACGGAATTCCTCTTCATTCATATTCACGGTATGTCGAGTAGTCGGTGCCATTTCCTTCAAAATAGTCAAATGGAACAAGTTAATCATACAGAATATTAAGAGTAGTTAATAGTATTTCGTAGCATAATATGAACTCATTTATAAAAGCTTTTTCTTCATATTAGCATTTTATAAGTTTAAATTCGGGTAGTACTTACCCGTTAAGTTCATACTTAGTAGCTAATATACAATTCAACTACTTCAATTCTATATGAAAAACTGATTATAATAATATTTCGCGTTCAAACTTTTACACAATATTTTACAAACTTACAATACCGCTTATTTTACATAAAGCATGAAATATAGCACACAATAACTTTGATACAAGATAGTTGTGAAGATAATTCTAGCTAGTACACAAGTCGTTCAGCAAAGGCAATAAAGACACGTAATTCATACGTCCAGAAACAAGTCATGCATTCTGGTTTTACTAGGACCACTTCCCATCCTTGGTCTTGTGCAACATAACCGTTATGGCCGTTGATAAGACAGCGTGTTGTAACGTCGTCAAAGGGACGAGGGTTACGTAATGTCCAACAGTCCCGTAATAATCTAAAAACCTCATTTCTTACCCCAATTACCGACTCTGTCACTTGTGGAAATGTTTTGTTTAATAGTTGTAGCCCGATGTTCTTGTTCTCACTTTGGTGAGAAGCGAACATTACTAATCCGTAAGCATAACATGCTTCTTTATGTTGCATGTTAGCCGCTTTTTCTAAATCACGAAGTCCAATATTCGGATATATTGAGTCAAAATAATTTCTTAACCCGTTGCGTAAAATAGCATTTGGGTTCCCCACAATATATGCGTCAAAGTAAACACATCGTAACTTATGGGTTTCCCAATGTGATATCCCCCATCTTTCAAACGAAAGTCTCTTATAAACCAAGACATTCTTGGAACGTTCTTCGAATGTCTTACAAACTGATCTCGCCTTAAATAGTTGTGCCGAGGAATTCTGGCCGACTCTAGACAAGATTTCATCAATCATGTCTCCGGGTAGGTCTCTTAAAATATTGGGTTGTCTATCCATTTTGTGTTTTTATACTGTAAAATAGACAAGAGTTAGATTCATAAAAAAAATATACTTATTAATACAAGCAATTTTTACATATATCATAAAGCATAAGCACACTATATTACATATATTACACCACACGAATACAACTATCTTATTCCGACTCGCTTGTTTCTTCTTCTTCGGTTTTGGTTCGTTTTGCCAAGTTTCTAGGGATATATGATGTTCCCCTAATACGAGCCGTCGTGATCCACATTGGTTTAGAAAAACTTGGTGGTTTAGAGGTTCTCGGGTCATTGTTACAACTTAAGGACTTCGGGGGTTGACGATACATATAAAGTTCATCGGGGTTGGAATTAGATTTCTCTATTTTTATGCCCTTTCCCTTATTATTTTCTTTTGCCTTTTTAAATTCAGTTGGGGTAATTTCTATAACATCATCGGAATTCTCGTCGGAATCCGATTCATCGGAGAATTGGTAATCCTCCCAATATTTTGCTTCCTTGGCGGAAACACCATTGACCATAATTAACCTTGGTCGGTTGGTTGAGGATTTTCTTTTACTTAACCGTTTTATTATTTCCCCCACCGGTTCTATTTCTTCTTCCGGTTCCGATTCTTCTTCCGGTTCCGATTCTTCTTCCGGTTCCGACTCTTCTTCCGGTTCCTCTTCGGGAACTTGTGAATCAGTCCACGAATCATTCCAATTTACATTTGACTCTTCATTATTATTAGGTGAGTCAATGGAACTTGTTCTAGAGGTAGACATCTATCACATAATATCAAACGCGTTAAGAGATTAATATATCACATAATATTCACATGTTAAAAATATATAGTTTCCAACAAAATTTATTAAGCAATCATTTTTCAAGTAAACACGGTCGAAGTCCAGACTCACTAATGCATCCTAACAAACTCGATAAGACACACTAATGCAAAATTCTGGTTCTCTAAGACTAACGCTCTGATACCAACTGAAATGTCCAGTTCTTATTGATTAAAAACGTTCCATATTAATTGATTTCGTTGCGAGGTTTTGACCTCTATATGAGACGTTTTTCAAAGACTGCATTCATTTTTAAAACAAACCATAGCCTTTATTTCATAGATAAAGGTTTTAAAAAGCTTTACGTAGATTATCAAATAATGATAATCTAAAATATCCTGTTTACACACGACCATTACATAATGGTTTACAATACAAATATGTTACAACAAAATAAGTTTCTTGAATGCAGTTTTTACACAATATCATACAAGTATGGACTCCAAATCTCGTCCTTATTTAAGTATGCGACAGCGGAAGCTCTTAATAATCACCTGAGAATAAACATGCTTAAAACGTCAACAAAAATGTTGGTGAGTTATAGGTTTAACCTATATATATCAAATCATAATAATAGACCACAAGATTTCATATTTCAATACACATCCCATACATAGAGATAAAAATCATTCATATGGTGAACACCTGGTAACCGACATTAACAAGATGCATATATAAGAATATCCCCATCATTCCGGGACACCCTTCGGATATGATATAAATTTCGAAGTACTAAAGCATCCGGTACTTTGGATGGGGTTTGTTAAGCCCAATAGATCTATCTTTAGGATTCGCGTCAATTAGGGTGTCTGTTCCCTAATTCTTAGATTATCAGACTTAATAAAAAGGGGCATATTCGATTTCGATAATTCAACCATAGAATGTAGTTTCACGTACTTGTGTCTATTTTGTAAATCATTTATAAAACCTGCATGTATTCTCATCCCAAAAATATTAGATTTTAAAAGTGGGACTATAACTCACTTTCACAGATTTTTACTTCGTCGGGAAGTAAGACTTGGCCACTGGTTGATTCACGAACCTATAACAATATATACATATATATCAAAGTATGTTCAAAATATATTTACAACACTTTTAATATATTTTGATGTTTTAAGTTTATTAAGTCAGCTGTCCTCGTTAGTAACCTACAACTAGTTGTCCACAGTTAGATGTACAGAAATAAATCGATAAATATTATCTTGAATCAATCCACGACCCAGTGTATACGTATCTCAGTATTGATCACAACTCAAACTATATATATTTTGGAATCAACCTCAACCCTGTATAGCTAACTCCAACATTCACATATAGAGTGTCTATGGTTGTTCCGAAATATATATAGATGTGTCGACATGATAGGTCGAAACATTGTATACGTGTCTATGGTATCTCAAGATTACATAATATACAATACAAGTTGATTAAGTTATGGTTGGAATAGATTTGTTACCAATTTTCACGTAGCTAAAATGAGAAAAATTATCCAATCTTGTTTTACCCATAACTTCTTCATTTTAAATCCGTTTTGAGTGAATCAAATTGCTATGGTTTCATATTGAACTCTATTTTATGAATCTAAACAGAAAAAGTATAGGTTTATAGTCAGAAAAATAAGTTACAAGTCGTTTTTGTAAAGGTAGTCATTTCAGTCGAAAGAACGACGTCTAGATGACCATTTTAGAAAACATACTTCCACTTTGAGTTTAACCATAATTTTTGGATATAGTTTCATGTTCATAATAAAAATCATTTTATCAGAATAACAACTTTTAAATCAAAGTTTATCATAGTTTTTAATTAACTAACCCAAAACAGCCCGCGGTGTTACTACGACGGCGTAAATCCGGTTTTACGGTGTTTTTCGTGTTTCCAGGTTTTAAATCATTAAGTTAGCATATCATATAGATATAGAACATGTGTTTAGTTGATTTTAAAAGTCAAGTTAGAAGGATTAACTTTTGTTTGCGAACAAGTTTAGAATTAACTAAACTATGTTCTAGTGATTACAAGTTTAAACCTTCGAATAAGATAGCTTTATATGTATGAATCGAATGATGTTATGAACATCATTACTACCTTAAGTTCCTTGGATAAACCTACTGGAAAAGAGAAAAATGGATCTAGCTTCAATGGATCCTTGGATGGCTCGAAGTTCTTGAAGCAGAATTATGACACGAAAACAAGTTCAAGTAAGATCATCACTTGAAATAAGATTGTTATAGTTATAGAAATTGAACCAAAGTTTGAATATGATTATTACCTTGTATTATAATGATAACCTACTGTAAGAAACAAAGATTTCTTGAGGTTGGATGATCACCTTACAAGATTGGAAGTGAGCTAGCAAACTTGAAAGTATTCTTGATTTTATGAAACTAGAACTTTTGGAATTTATGAAGAACACTTAGAACTTGAAGATAGAACTTGAGAGAGATCAATTAGATGAAGAAAATTGAAGAATTAAAGTGTTTGTAGGTGTTTTTGGTCGTTGGTGTATGGATTAGATATAAAGGATATGTAATTTTGTTTTCATGTAAATAAGTCATGAATGATTACTCATATTTTTGTAATTTTATGAGATATTTCATGCTAGTTGCCAAATGATGGTTCCCACATGTGTTAGGTGACTCACATGGGCTGCTAAGATCTGATCATTGGAGTGTATATACCAATAGTACATACATCTAAAAGCTGTGTATTGTACGAGTACGAATACGGGTGCATACGAGTAGAATTGTTGATGAAACTGAACGAGGATGTAATTGTAAGCATTTTTGTTAAGTAGAAGTATTTTGATAAGTGTCTTGAAGTCTTTCAAAAGTGTATGAATACATATTAAAACACTACATGTATATACATTTTAACTGAGTCGTTAAGTCATCGTTAGTCGTTACATGTAAATGTTGTTTTGAAACCTTTAGGTTAATGATCTTGTTGAATGTTGTTAACCCATTGTTTATTATAACAAATGAGATGTTAAATTGTTATATTATCATGATATTATGATATATAATATATCTCAGTATGATGTATATACAGTTAAATGTCGTTACAACGATAATCGTTACATATATGTCTCGTTTCGAAATCATTAAGTTAGTAGTCTTATTTTTACATATGTATTTCATTGTTAATACACTTAATAATATATTTACTTATCATTTAACATAATTAACCAAGTGTATCAATATCTTAATATGATTCATATGTACCTAGTAAGACGTTGTTATAACGATAATCGTTATATATATCGTTTTCGAGTTTCTTAAATTAATAGTCTCATTTTTATGTATATAACTCATTGTTAAAATACCTAATGAGATACATACTTATAATAAAAACATGTTAACTATATATATAACCATATATATGTCATCGTATAGTTTTTACAAGTTTTAACGTTCGTGAATCACCGGTCAACTTGGGTGGTCAATTGTCTATATGAAACATATTTCAATTAATCAAGTCTTAACAAGTTTGATTGCTTAACATGTTGGAAACATTTAATCATGTAAATATCAATCTCAATTAATATATATAAACATGGAAAAGTTCGGGTCACTACAGAGGTTGATTCTACAATAATATATATACTTTGAGTTGTGATCGAGTCTGAGACATGTACACGGGTCACGATACGTATTATTTAATTCGAATATTATATATTAAACTATATATGAATTATTGAATTACTAACTGTGGACTATCAACTGAGGATCAACATTGGACAATTAAAAATGAATTAAAATATTAATTATAACATATGAAACTAAACAATTCTTCAAGTTTGCCACTTGATTTCATCTTAAACCTCAATTGTATCTTCACAATTACAATCTGCGCTCAAACCTTTCATGATTCTTGAAAACACCTCAATCGAGAGGATGAACCAACCGCACTTCATCTACGTAAGAAGAGATTGATGCATATAGTTATGCACCTGAAGACTCTCGGAAACTGAATAAACATTTAACAGGTATCTGTGCTAAGTCCTTTAGTGTTATTATTACCCAAAATAACTTGGTAATATCTTTTTTTCAAATTAGCCAATTTTGTCACAGCTCCAACAAGTCAACTTCGACTTTTCATTCAAAACAACCTTATTATAACTTTGATATATATATATATGCGTGCTCTTTATTAATACCGGGGAACCTTTTATATTCCACCATATTACCATCAGCGTTTAATCATCTAAAACACAATTCTTTTGAAATCACCTCGGATTGATAAAAGACGATTCAGATATGGCTGCATTAAATGCAGACGAAACAGTAAAATTGTAGATGGCCTAAATGGCCAAGAGTTTGATGATAAAGTATGGAGTGTTGGAAACACTCGATAGAAAATTTGGTACTGAAAAATGGATTGAGCTAACCATGAAGGAGACCACGAACAAATACAAGGACCAAATCCTATATTCAAAGAATCCAGGTAATTCTGGATCCTATAAAATCTTTAGAGAATATCATGCTCCGAAGTCATGTTAAAATCTTGCGAAAAATCTTTCTTCATCAACTTTCGAACTTAAAAATTCCAAAATATCATCATAAATATCTTCGATATTTCTGAAGATATTTTCATAAATATTCTCGTCCAAAATTATATACCTCTTCGTGCTATCTGTATTCCATTATATTGGAAACTTCTGTAAAACCTAAGCATAAATTATGAGTGAATTCTGGAGAAGTGTTAAGAATTAGAGCATGAGTTAGTATAATATAATGATGCTTGGCCAACGTGATTATATTACAGTAAATCATGCTGGAAGTTCTATTGGAGCATGATGATTCACAGATCATAACGTCATCATGTGCCATGTTACATAACTCTTTCATTCTACTTAACTCCTGAACATATCAACAAAATGTATTCTTGATGGTTCTATCTTCCATGATATTGATAAATTTGAAAATCAAATCGTGCTATCACGTTCCTTCCTGCTTAGAATATTATAATCATTCGAAACTCTATATCTACAAATTCTGGACCATTATTCACTTGACTTGAAGTCGGGAAGAGAAAACAAAAACATAGAGCTTCGAAATATAAGGGAGAACATAAAGCCCGATAACAACACATAAATTACAAACCGTGTATATCAATGTTTATCGCAACATAAAGACACGGGAGGATTAAAAACACTATAACCCCAAGGGCGAAATAAAAGAAAACATGTGACGACCCGAAAATTTCTGACCAAATTTAAACTTAATCTTTATATAATTCCGACTTGATAAGCAATAAATTTTAATAAATATTGAACCTCCGGAAAGTGTTTTACACAAGCTTTTGGTCACCCTTTTATTCTGACGATTCACGAACGTCATAACTTGATTTAATTGTTTAATTATTGTGTATATATATGGATTTATGTATATTTAACTTGAAAATATGATATTTAAATATCTCATTAAGTATATTAACAAAGTATTATATATATATTTTCATACTACTAATTTAAAGAGTTTTCAAACAATATATATGTTACTATTTAAACGACGTAATTAACTTATGTTAAAATGTATTTGCATATAATGTATTACGAGTGTAAATACATCCTTACAAGTATTGAATATACTTTATAATACACCAATACATATAAAGGATAGCTATACTCGTATTTCTGTTCAATTTTCTCAAGAATTCTACTCGCATTCATACGGTATTTTTACTCGTATTATACACAGCTTCTAGAAGTATTTACTATTGATATATACCAATAGAAATCTTCAATTATTTGTGTAATATGTCATCCATGACCTAATAAATTTAATATGTTATGCACGACTTAATACAATTTAACTTATCTTAGATATTTTCACTAAAAGCCAAAATTATAAGCTTATAAATAAGGACCATTTTAACTCATTTTTACTCCACATTTTCTTAAACTAAAAACACACACTTGAATGCTCTCATATCATACTTTAATATCAGCAACTTTTCTCTTCATAATCAAGATAAAATACTCCTCAAAATCCTTGTTCAATTCCTTGTATAGTTGCTATCTTATTATACTTATAAAACTTGTAAAAACTAGAACTTGTTTTGGTGAACACCAAGCTTGTTTGAAAAACTAATCTAATCTTTCTAACATAACTCTAATAACACTTATTTATATGTATTATGATGTTATATTAAGTTAATATAAGAACTTATAACTTGTACATATGAAGAACACCTTGAAACTTAACATATATCCTTTAATCTCCATTCGGTAAAAAGCGGGCTGTTTTGGGTTGGGAATTAAAAACCTATCTTAGACTTTGAGTTCGAGGCTAAGAATTTAGAAATATGTTAATATATGTAAGTAAGACTTCCAGTATTTTTTTCATGATTTTAGACAAAGTGAAAGTATTTTATCAAAAATCACATATTGGGTGGATGCCGGGATTTTTCCAAATCTGTCCACCGACACAAAAAGAGGGTAAAGCTCTAAAAATTACTACTTGGGATGAAATTTTAGAATTGGTTTTGTAAAATTTACTTCTTAAGGAATCCATAGCAATTTTATTCACTTTAAACGGAGTTGTAATGAATATTTGGCGAGCAAAACAAAATCTACTAAAATTAACGTTGTATGGACGAAATTTATATTATAAAAACTATATTAACCATATCCTTGTTAAATTTTCCTATATCCTATCAGTAGTATAACAAAATATTATAATCTTGGTTAATTCTGTGATTGTATATATGTATAATAATATTCTTGGTACGTCCTAACACAATAAGTATACAATACGTTTTGATAAATCCTAAGACAATACGTACACAGTACGTCTTAGTTAATTATAAGACAATACGTATACAATACGTCTCTGGGTTGATGCAAAGACAATACGTATACAATACGTCGTGGGGGTAATTCTAAGATTATATATATATATATATATATATATATATCGATTATTGGACTGTTGGACTTTTCGGACTATTTTGGACTACTAACAAAGGACTACTAACAATGGACTACTAACATTAAATGTTAAAAATTATTATATAAGTATTCTATGAACTTGCTTTATTTTATTCATATGTTGTATTATAATCTGAATCGTTATTATTGTTATAGGTTCGTGAATTCAAGGAAGACGGTCATATTTTTAATAAGTTGAAAACTTATTATTAATATACTTTTACTACTATGAGTATATAGTCCCATTTTTAAACTCTAAAAATATTTTGGGATGAGAATACATGCATTTTATGTTTTACGCCATAGACACAAGTACTTAAAATATATTCTACGTTGAGTTGTACCACTTTGCATATCTTCCCTAATAGCTTGGTAACTAATATTTACATGTTGTAAGAACATGTATACGCGAATCCTATTGATAGATCTATCGGGTTTGACAACCCCAACCAGGCTAGTTGCTCTAGTATCGTAAACGGTTGCATAGTACTTCGTTTTTACTACACTTGGTACAGTGTAGGGAGATTTCATAATAAAGAGAATATGCTACATTAATTGTTAAGTATGGTTACCGAAGCGCTCAACAACTTATAGAATACTTGTATACACTTGTGAGTGTACATATATTTATAACTATGAAATCTTGTGGTCTATATTTATATCGATGATAAATCTATATATCTCACCAACCTTTGTGTTGACTGTTTACGAATGTTTATTCTCATGTCCTTAAGAAAGTCTTCCGCTGTTGCATTATCTGAGCAAGTTATGCATGGAGTCTCATACTTTTATTTAAATAAAGTGTTGCATTCAATAAAACCTTTGTCATGTATTATATTCGACTGTTACGTCACGTGTGTAGTATTTGGAAACCGATGTATTTTGGGGATTATTTCTTAAATAATCGCCCACTTGTTTAAAACATGCATTATGTATAATAATGATGTGCTTTTTATGAAACGAATGCAATATTTTCTAAAACGTATCATATAGAGGTCAAATACCTCGCTATGGGACCAATGAGAATGTACTGCATTTATAGTAATATGGACGGGTCATTTCAGTTGGTATCAGAGCGGTGGTCTTAGCGAACCAGGTCTTGCATTAGTGTGTCTAACTGATAGTTGTTAGGATGCATTAGTAAGTCTGGACTTCGACCTTATCTGCATATTAAAAGTTTTGCTTATCATTCTTGTCTGAAATTACCTGTTTATCATCTTAAGTCTAGACGCGTCTTACTGCAATTATTGCATATGTAGTGTATAGACACATATTCATATCTTATCATATCTATCAGGGTAGACTTTGCCTGACATCTTCCGTAAATTCCTTTGTAACTTATGGGATTTTGGTATTAAATATACATATGTAAATTATGTATTAAGAATATCAATCTAAGTCCTAAATCTTTTTCATATCAACAATCATTCCTCTGAACGTGTAAGGCGGATTCTTCACAAAGCTAGAGTTCATCGGATTCTAAAAGCTATTCCGATATGGAATTTTATTTAAGCTCCGAGAGCAGTGTAACCGTAATGAACCAACCAATTAGTCATCACCTCTTCTGGATGAATTGGGGGTGAGTTCGTGGATGAATTAATCAATTTAGATAATAAGAAGGCGATCTGTTTCATGAATCTAATTCGCCTCTCGGTGGAGAACATGAAGCACTTACTGGCGAACCCATTCGTAACACCGTTTTCTCTCTCCTTTTCAGGATATGCCGCAACGAGTATAATATTACTAATATTATTGAGGCTATCCGACCTTTACTCCGTATCTTGCATGGTGAATTATTTAGTAAAAAAAAAAAATTACTGTCATGAAAAGCAAAACTTCATTAGCAAGTGCATCCTACATCATTTCATTCCCTTTATAAAGCTCTTGACCTCTCTTTTTATTCAAGAAACTTTAAACATCTTCTTTCACAATACAAAACAAAACAAATTCTCATCATCTATACTCACATCAAACCACTAACAGCAGCAGCAGCAGCAGTACCAACAACATCACAAGCCTCAACATCGCAAGCCGCGTTACGAGCATCAACATCATACGCACCGCAGGCACTGAGGGATACCAACAATAATGAGTGATGAAGTATTAATTCATTATTTCATTTACGTTGAAGAAATATTCCGCGGCGATTATGTAATCTCTAAAGTTTTAGGGATTATTCATTTCTAGTTCCAGCCGTAAATCAAATGAAATTAATATAATATTAACTCATTAAATCCATATTACATCTGAAGAAAATATACATACATAAATTTTTCATAAAGACTGTAATAAAAATTCTTTTGTACAAAATATTACTTGTGAAATTTTATTTTAACGGGTAGGTAATACCCGAGAAATACTTAAGTTCACATTAATATGTTACACTATACATTTTCAATGATGTTTCGACAATCGTTAATTATACTCTCTCCTTTCATAGCAATATACACCATTTCACAAAATTCAAGACAACCATTTTCTATACCAATTCAATTACATATTCTGATTTTGACAGATCAAAATCCAAGTCAAGATTTAAGAAGTGCCATCAATCTTAAATTCCTACATCCTTCAAAATCATACTTTAAATTCAAACTATACTAGAACATCACTTTCATTCATATAACTCATAAAGATATTCGTATCATTCAAGATTCACGACGAATTCATTAAACGTATATTGACGATGACAACCTGCATCTAAACCCTTCAAAATTCTTGAAAACTTCTCAACTAAGAAACAATCGAGAGAATGAACCAATCACACGATACATACGAAGAATATATGCATATAGATATGCATTCGGAGGACACTTGAACCTAAGCAAAGTTCAACACGTATCCATGTCAGATCCTTTAGCATTATTATTACCCAAAATAACTTTACAATCCCTTTTCAAAATAGAGAATTTTGTCACAGCTCCAAAAAGACAACTTCGACTTTTCATCCGGAGTAGCCTTATTATAACCTTGATATATACGTTGTCTTTTCGCCATCATTACCAGGGAACCTTTTATATTCCACCACATTAGTAGTAAGCTTACCAGCAACTTTATTGCTCTTTGACTTAAATCTCTCTGAAAGATCACTATAAAACCTTGTCATGTACCCATCTATATCTTGTAATAATAATTTTCATACAAAACCCCAGGAAGCATCAATAATTATTCTTGAATCTCACATCATTTCTGCATATACATATAACGTTATTTCCTGGAATTATAATTCTGAAATCCGAAATAGCACTTCAGCCTACGAATCAGCACTATGAAGTTTTGAAAAAAGCTGAATGAAGCAGCAGAAACTGTAGACAACCGTAACAGTCAAAAGTTGATGATAAAGAATATTGTGTTAGCAAAGCACAGAAAAAGAGAAGGTTTAAAACTGGAAAACGGATTGAGCAAACCCTGAAGGAGGCTGTGGACAAATCACAAGGACTAAATCTGCCTTCATAGAATCCAAATGATTCAGTGTCCGCTGAAGTCTTTAGCGAATACCTTGCTCCTTACTCTAAACCCTTGTGGACAATATTCTTCATCATCCTCTGATCTTAGATATTCTAAGATATCATCATATCTTTCATTATAAATATCTTCGATGTTTCTGAAGATATCTTCATAACTATTGTTATCCAAAATCATTTACCTCTTCGCGCTATCTGTGTTACATCATAAAAGAAACTAATTTAGTTTCTAAATTCTGAAACCTTCGAGTTTAAAATATGAATGTTTTTGAAGTAGTTTTGGGAACCGAAGCATGAGTTAGTATAATATAATGACACTTGATCAATGTGATTATATTACAGTAAGTCATGCTGAGTTTCTAAATGGAATGTGATGATTCACAGATCATAACGTCATCATGTGCCATGTTACATGACTCTTGCATTCTATTTAACCTCTAAAAAATATCAAGAAAATATTTTCTTGATGATTCGGTCTTTTCCGAATATTCTGGTAATTTGACAAATCAAATTGTGCTACTACCTTTCCTTTCTACTTTGTATATTATGATAATTCGAAACTCCATACCTACGAATTCTGGACCATTACTTGCGAAAAGAAAACAAAAGTATGAAACTCCGAAATAGAAAGGGGGTATAAATCGCAGCAAACAGAAAAGATCATTAACCGTAGATGTCAATGATTATGGAAAAACAGGAGCAGGGACTCCGAAAAATAAGGAAAGATATAAGGCCCGACGACAATACATAAATTACAAATCGTGTATATCAATATGTATTGCAACGAAAAGATACGGGAAAACTAAGAACACTATAAACCCAAGAGCATAGTAGAAATTAACGGAATCCTCTGGTGGAAGATGAAAAAGAAGAATGACAGATGTGATAGTCAAGAATATATCAAGAATTAAAACTGGATGGAGCATATTGACGAATGTTTTGGAAGTACGAAGAAAGGAAGAAAGTATAAAAGATGGGAGATGTGGAAATAAGGAAACGTAGGAGGTTGATTTATAGTAAAATATCCGACAGAGAAATCGAGACAGGTTATTGCATTAAATCGAAGAGGATCATAATTTCCTTAATCGCTGAAGAATCAAATCTTATATAGATTACAAAGATTTTCTTTAATCCGGAGATCAACCGTGATGACGTCAAAAGATAAGACGAATCCCTATTTTCTTATTTCACTCTTTTACGATAGCTTCACTCATACGTTTCGAGTAATCGAATTATTTTATCCATATTTCTCAATCATGATAAAACCCTATGAATCAACTTATATTCATCATAATAACATTCTTATTGTTAGCCATGACGACCTCGATCAAATTTCGGGACGAAATTTCTTTAACTGGTAGGTACTGTGACGACCCGAAAATTTCCGACCAAATTTAAACTTAATCTTTATATAATTCCGACTTGATAAGCAATGAATTTTAATAAATATTGAACCTCCGGAAAGTGTTTTACACAAGCTTTTGGTCACCCTTTTATTCTGACGATTCACGAACGTCATAACTTGATTTAATTATTTAATTGTTTAATTATTGTGTATATATATGGATTTATATATATTTAACTTGAAAATATGATATTTAAATATATCTCATTAAGTATATTAACAAAGTATTATATATATATTTTCATACTACTAATTTAAAGAGTTTTCAAACAATATATATGTTACTATTTAAACGACATAATTAACTTATGTTAAAATGTATTTACATATAATGTATTACTAGTGTAAATACATCCTTACAAGTATTTAATACACTTTATAATATACCAATACATATAAAGGATAGCTATACTCGTATTTCCGTTCAATTTCCTCAAGAATTCTACTCGCATTCATACGGTATTTGTACCCGTATTATACACAGCTTCTAGAAGTATTTACTATTGGTATATACCAATAGAAATCTTCAATTATTTGTGTAATATGTCATCCATGATCTAATCAATTTAATATGTTATGCATGACTTAATACAATTTAACTTATCTTAGATATTTTCACTAAAAGCCAAAATTATAAGCTTATAAATAAGGACCATTTTAACTCATTTTTACTCCACATTTTCTTAAACTAAAAATATACACTTGAATGCTCTCATATCATACTTTAATCTCAGCAACTTTTCTATTCATAATCAAGATAAAATACTCCTCAAAATCCATGTTCAATTCCTTGTATAGTTGCTATCTTATTATACTTATAAAACTTGTAAAAACTAGAACTTGTTTTGGTGAACACCAAGCTTGTTTGAAAAACTAATCTAATCTTTCTAACATAACTCTAATAACATTTATTTATATGTATTATGATGTTATATTAAGTTAATATAAGAACTTATAACTTGTACATATGAAAAACACCTTAAAACTTAACATATATCCTTTAATCTCCATTCGGTAAAAAGCGGGCTGTTTTGGGTTGGGAATTAAAAACCTATCTTAGACTTCGAGTTCGAGGCTAAGAATTTGTAAATATGTTAATATATGTAAATAAGACTTCCAGTATTTTTTTCATGATTTTAGACAAAGTGAAAGTATTTTATCAAAAATCACATATTGGGTGGATGCCGGGATTTTTCCAAATCTGTCCACCGACACAAAAAGAGGGTAAAGCTCTAAAAATTACTACTTGGGATGAAATTTTCAAATTGGTTTTGTAAAATTTACTTCTTAAGGAATCCATAGCAATTTGATTCACTTTAAACGGAGTTGTAATGAATATTTAGCGAGCAAAACAAAATCTACTAAAATTAACGTTGTATGGACGAAATTTATATTATAAAAACTATATTAACCATATCCTTGTTAAATTTTCCTATATCCTATCAGTAGTATAACAAAATATTATAATCTTGGTTAATTCTGTGATTGTATATATGTATAATAATATTCTTGGTACGTCCTAACACAATAAGTATACAATACGTTTTGATAAATCCTAAGACAATACGTACACAATACGTCTTAGTTAATTCTAAGACAATATGTATACAATACGTCTCTGGGTTGATGCAAAGACAATACGTATACAATACGTCATGGGGTAATTCTAAGATTATATATATATATATATATACCGATTATTGGACTGTTGGACTTTTCGGACTATTTTGGACTACTAACAAAGGACTACTAACAATGGACTACTAACATTAAATGTTAAAAATTATTATATAAGTATTCTATGAACTTGCTTTATTTTATTCATATGTCGTATTATTATCTGAATCGTTATTATTGTTATAGGTTCGTGAATCCAAGGACGACGGTCATATTTTTAATAAGTTGAAAACTTATTATTAATATACTTTTACTACTGTGAGTATATAGTCCCATTTTTAAACTCTAAAAATATTTTGGGATGAGAATACATGCATTTTATGTTTTACGCCATGGACACAAGTACTTAAAATATATTCTACGTTGAGTTGTACTACTTTGCATATCTTCCCTAATAGCTTGGTAACTAATATTTACATGTTGTAAGAACATGTATACGCGAATCCTATTGATAGATCTATCAGGTTTGACAACCCCAACCAGGCTAGTCGCTCTAGTATCGTAAACGGTTGCATAGTACTTCGTTTTTACTACACTTGGTACAGTGTAGGGAGATTTCATAATAAAGGGAATATGCTACATTAATTGTTAAGTATGGTTACCGAAGCGCTCAACAACTTATAGAATACTTTTATACACTTGTGAGTGTACATATATTTATAACTATGAAATCTTGTGGTCTATATTTATATCGATGATAAACCTATATATCTCACCAACCTTTGTGTTGACTGTTTACGCATGTTTATTCTCAGGTCCTTAAGAAAGTCTTCCGCTGTTGCATTATCTGAGCAAGTTGTGCATGGAGTCTCATACTTTTATTTAAATAAAGTGTTGCATTCAATAAAATCTTTGTCATGTATTATATTCGACTGTTACATCATGTGTGTAGTATTTGGAAACCGATGTATTTTGGGGATTATTTCTTAAATAATCGCCCACTTGTTTAAAAATGCATTATGTATAATAATGATGTGCTTTTTATGAAACGAATGCAATATTTTCTAAAACGTATCATATAGAGGTCAAATACCTCGCTATGGGACCAATGAGAACGTACTGCGTTTATAGTAATATGGACGGGTCGTTTCAAAACAGATTCCTCTGGTGGAAGTTGGAAAAGGAGAATGATTGTTGCGATAGTAAGGATGAGGACAAGGATCAGAACTGGATTAAGCATTTTCACAATCTTTTAGATGTATGAACTAAGGAAGAAAGTATAGGAATGGTGAGAATAATGGAACGGAAGAGCTTAATTTATAATGGACATATCAGACAGAGTAATCGAGGCAGATCACCGTATTTAAATATAGAGATCTTAATTTCCTAATTCGCCGAAGAATCAAATCTTTTAGATTTCGAAGATTTTCTTTAAATCCCTTGAACTCTAGAATTCAACCCATCTACGTCAAAAGATATGACGGAACTTACTTTTCTCATTTCATTCTTTTGTGATAGTTTCACTCGTACCCTTCGAGTAATCGAATTATCTTACCCATATTACTCAACAGTAATAAAACTCTATTTATTAGCTCAAATTCTTCATGAAAATATTTTTATTGTTAACTATGACAACCTCACTCAAATTTCGGGACGAAATTTCTTTAACAGGTAGGTACTGTGACGACCCGGAAATTTTCGACCAAATTTAAAGTTAATCTTCATATGATTTCGACACGATAAGCAAATTATGTAATGTTGAAGTCTCAAAAAGTTTGAACTGTTTATATATTCAAATGATCTCCGACCATTCCCGACGATTCGCGAACAATTATTTATAAATATATATATATATATATATATATATATATATATATATATATATATATATATATATATATATATATATATTATATAAATAATAATAATAATAATTTGAAATATTATTTTAAATAATATATGATTTAAATTGTTGGAAATGAATATGTAAAATATTATGCGATGTAATGAAAACTATTATCATAAATATATATATATATATATATATATATATATATATATATATATATATATATATATATATATATATATATATATATATATATATATATATGTACATAAATATTATTTGTAAATATATAAAATTATACTAAATCTATTTGTTTAAAAGTATATAACATATATTAATATGGCAAACTTGTTATTTAAAAACTAATTATATAAATAGAGAAAGAAAATGAAATATGAATGATATCGAGCTTAAATAGTAAACGTCTGTAACATTCGGTTGACATTTCGTTAGTGTTCATATAGATATAATATATATATACGAAGGATCAAAATAAAAGTTGGACTGTAAATTGATTACGAAGATTTTAGTTTTGTTAAAAATATTTTCACCTTTTTAAATTTAAATATTAGTACTCCGTACACAAAAATTGGAACAGAAAATAAATAATTATCGAACCTTTTTGATCAGGTTTCAAACAGTTAATGAGTGAAATAATTAAATATATTTAATCTAAAAATTTGGGATTTTTTAGGAACACTTATATTTTAACTGTTTAGCAACGGACCAATATAATTAGATATCGATAAAGAACACTCCAAATCTCCGGCTGCTTCACTGTATACATGATTATTGGGAATTACTGTTTCTTAAAGTTATTCACATGTTTAATTATGAGTATTATAATATATTATTATATTATATATTATTATATATATATAACTATAATTCTATATATACATAAGCTTGCAAGATTAATAATCACCATCTTATTCTTTCTTTCATCAACCATCTTCTACTACCACCATAGCAATCACCACTAGCCGCCCTCTTCTACCGGCTACCATAACCACCATGAAACCGTCACCTTCACCACAACCATCATCGAACCACCTAAAACTTTCTTTTTCTGTTTCGTTTTCCAAGTAGCCACCACCCTCACACGATTGAGTTAACAACCAAATATCTCATCTTCTTTTTCAATCTTGATAACCCATCAACAACATCACAACCTTCAAAACCGTTTTGTATGTTGTCGTGATCAACCCAATACACCAACGAACCATCATCACAAGGCAACTATCATTACTGCTGTTCCAACTTTCTGTCCGAACCCCACAACAGCAACAATCATCTCTTTCTCTCTCTCTTCCATTTACAACTCGTGTTACACCTTGTTCTAACCTCATCAACGATCCTCCTCAAACCACAATCCTCTTGTTTTAACCTCATCAACGAGTCATCTTCTTGTTCTAACCTCACCACAATCCTCCTCAAACCACCATTGAACCACCATCCGACTGTTCATGAACCAAACCGCCACCCCCCGCTTGTTTTGCTACAACGCTGCTACCTGTTGTCTGTTTAATGCAGTCCAAGAAAACCATCGATGTTGATGCATTTTTTTTAGTTCAGAGAATAATAAGAGGACGATGATAAAATGATGTTGTGTATTAATGATGATGATACTGTGAAATCGTTTTAGGGTGTTTAAGATGTGAGAAGAAAACAGACAGAGAATCGGGTTATATATTGTTTAATCCAAGATTTAAAACAGAAATGAATAAATAGAGGGATGGTTAAGCGTGTAGTGTGTTAAATGAGGGATCCTGAGTTCGATTCCCACCTGGTGCAGCCGTTTGTTTTTTTTATATAGCAAGAATTAGTTATTCAAGTCAGGTCCATGGGCTTGAGTAATTATTTCTTGAGCCATGGATTATTTATACAAAACTTGAACTTAATGTTGTTGGGCTTGTTAGACTATTAAGTGGGTTTAAAAAATTTAACCGTTGGGCCGAGATTCCACATATACTTGTTGATTGGGCCGTAATTGTTGTTGGGTCGAAGCATTGATGGGCCGAGAGATTTATTTAGGTAGATGGTTACGGTTATATGCAAGACAATGGTAATGAGAAAGAAGAAGTAGAAAAACATAAATAAACGAGTTAAAACAATATAGGGTTGTAATAAAAACATAAATGTGTAAAGAGAGGAATGGTTAGGCAGCTTGATGGTTGAACGAGAGGTCGCAGGTTCGAGCCCCGTCTACGGCATTTTTTTCGGAAAGCCTTTTAAATCCTTTAAGGTAGTTTTATTATTATTATTATTATTATATTATTATTATTATTATTATTATTATTATTATTATTATTATTATTATTATTATTATTATTATTAATATTATCATCATTACTTTTATTAATATTATCATTATCACATCAGTATTATACTTAAAGATAAGTATTATTATTACCATTAACATTATTATCATTATAAGTATAAATATTATTATTATTAACGTTATTAATATTACTATTTTTTTTATTTTTTTTACTATTACTAGTAACATTATTATTATTACAAGAACAAGCCTTTTAAATCTTTTAAGGTAGTTTTATTATTATTATTATTATTATATTATTATTATTATTATTATTATTATTAATATAATATTATCATTATTACTTTTATTAATATTATCATTATCACATCAGTATTATACTTAAAGATAAGTATTATTATTACCATTAACATTATTATCATTATAAGTATAAATATTATTATTATTAACGTTATTAATATTACTATTATTTTTTTTTTTTTACTATTACTAGTAACATTATTAAAAGTAAACTATATTTCTTTATATACTAACAGCCATGCCATGCTGATTTTGGTCGTATCATTCACTAAACTCCTAAAAACGACATCATTCCCTTAATCGAAGCCTTATTTCTCTCCTGCTTCACTTTTAGGGTTAAAATTATATTAATACCCACTTTCAGACAATAGAGAGCACCTCTACCTAATTTCTTCAGCTACTCTTATGTAGACTGTAGGTTATTTCAGTTGTTTTCATTTGTTAATTGTTCAGATTGGGGGAAAGATTAGGGTTGTATGTCCACCGTCGTCACTATCTCCGCCGTTCCATTTTCAGTTGCGGGTAACCATCCTATAACTTTATTAATGCTAAAAATGGTAAATAAATCCTTATTGTATTTGGTTACATGAATTTCATTTTGAATTGAATATACCTTATTGTATTTGTTTTTTCAATTACCATCGGCTTTATCCAAAAAAAGTGAAGATGTGGGTGTTTGATATAGAAACGGCTAAAAGGTGATAAAGATTGGTAGATCTCTATTCCAGCCACTTAAGAAGTATAGTCTTTTCTTTATAGTGTAACATCCTGACTTTCTTACTTCTTTTTGTCAATTTATGCAGGATTGGGCAAAAACTTGATCTTTCCAAGGCAAAAGCTTCAGTACTAACTTCGGTAATTACTAATCCAGATTACACTCTAAAGAAAAGACTCATTTATGTATCTATATTTGCAATATGTGTTGACTTTTGCTTAATCGAATTGTTAGTATATTTTGTTGTTGTGTATTGCTCTGAGTTTTTTTGTATTGTTGTTGTTTATTATTCTCAGTTTTTTTCCTTCATATATCCATATGTGTCGATGTTAATTTCTATGCGGCTATGTATTATTTTGTTTCAATATATTTTGCTGTGTGGGGTTGTGTATTTGAATGGGTAAACAATGGCACCTAAGAAACGAATTAACAGATCCGTTGACACCACTATGCCTTCCGTTTCCGGTTCTGTAATGAGGAAAAAGAAAAGTCAAGTAACCAGTCTGCTTTTGGAGATGATTATGAGCGTACCCAAACAGAGTGTGTTGGTTCTCCTAATTTGCGGCCGATTCAGTTCTCTGATGCTAATGGTTTACGCTTGACTTCGCCATATAGTGTTACCGGTATGTTGCTTTTGTTGTTTCATAGCTTCTCCAACATACTGATTTTCTTAATTTATTTATATATACTTGGTATCATGTTTGTAAGTGCTACTTTTTAATCAGTAGCCGTTACGTCTTCTAGATTCGAGTATTGCATTTGATGCCCAATACATGTGTTAATGAAGGTATGATAATTGTTGTCATTGTCTTAAAGGTGTATTTGTTGAGATTCATATGTACTGAATATATGTTATGTTGTTTTGAGTCGTAGAGGTTACGAGTGCGTATAATGACATTGTTTACAAAAACTTTTTGAGAATTTTGTTTAGTAAACAAGTCAAAATTCCCAATAAAATATCTATTTAAAATCAAACAAGTTAAACTATATACTGCTTACTTATACTTATAGCATGAAATTTTATGTTGCGTATTCGTACTTATGCCTAATATTTACTACTACAAAATTACAGTACTAACAATCACAAAATTTGTAAACATTGCAGAATGAATCAACACCGGAGCTGGTACTGATCATATACATAGCATTGTATATGTATATTTTATTGGCTAAAGGCCAAAGGAAAAACTACGCGAATTATAATGCAAAGTTGTGGAATATTCGCTGAAAGGAAGTTCAGCGGTTATGTTTTCGCATTAGTGCAAGACCGCGGTTTAATCCGCTGAGTTTCCGCGGATAGTTAAGTAACTCGCAGACCGCGGATATTTCGATTCCTATAAATAGGGAGCTTGGCCTCTCATTTATGGGTTGTTGATTCTCTGCCATTTTGCCTAAGCCTTTGTAATTTCCACTTGTGATCTTGCCCAAGGGATTTTTACACCGCGCAAAGGTGAATTAAGCTAATTAACAATCAAGACCGGGTCGGGATGGTTGATCACTTGATAGTTAAAGTGAAAGACGATCATCGGGGCCCAAAATAATCATCAAACATTCCATCCTCCATTACAATCTCATTGCACTCAATCCTTAATTAAGTAACATCATTAATTAAGGATTGATCAATTGGCGCCATCCGTGGGACACGTTTTACGAATTAAACTGAAATTTTTTTGTTTTATGCCGTTAAAACAATTAATTCGACGGTTTAATTTCAATCGTGTTTTTGTTGTGATGATTTGCAGGTGCATACATTTAAAATCGGCGGCGAATTGCTTGATTGCTTAGAATTATGAGTAATATTGGAAATAATAGTGATGTAGTGGTCGCTGTGCGAGCGAATGCCCAAAAGAGAGGAAAAAAGCGAAAGTCCGCTAAAATGTATCATAATTGGCAATTTGCGCCAATTAGTTTCCCGAAAATGCAGAGCGATGATTTCTCTGAAATGCCGATAATGGTATCGTGTAAAATCGCGGAAGCTGATATCACAGTCATGAAAGTCCATGTCGACAACGGCAGTAGCGTTGATATTATTTACGAACAATGCTTCGCTCAGTTGCCAGAAAGTATTAAAACAAACCTGCAAACAACCGCAGTCTCACTAACCGGTTTTGCAGGAGAATCTTCATTACCTATAGGTGTTTTGTCATTAAACATTGAGTTAGCTGATGTTAATGATGACGCTTTGGTGCGACAAGCACGATTAGATTTTTATGTTATGCGAGCCTCTTCTCGCTATAACATGCTGCTGGGGAGAACCGCTATAAGTAAATTTGGAATTGTCCCGTCTACAATTCATGGCATGATTAAGTTTCCAACATATAAGGGAGTTGCCACAATATGTTCAATGAGCATTATGCCTATTTGTGCGGCTGTTAACGTAAAAACCACAGGGCAAGAACCTGTTGATGGTGCGGATGCTATGGAAATAATTAATTCCGCATATCCAGAGCAGAAAATCAAAGTAGGACGCAATGTTAGTGCAGATACTAGAAAGCAAATTGTGCAATTACTTGTCCAGTATATGGATATTTTTGCCTGGTGCGAAAACGATATGACTGGTGTTCCGCGTCATATTGCGGAACACAGGCTTAATGTGAATCCAGCTCTAAAACCCGTAGTGCAAAAGCGAAGGGGCATGGCCCCAGATCGCGTAAAATGGTTGTGTGAAGAAGTAAAAAAATTGGTAAGAGCCGGAATTTTGCGCGAAGTCCAATACCAATCATGGATTGCGAATCCAGTATTGGTGAAAAAACCTGATGGTTCCTGTAGAATGTGTATTGATTACAAAGATTTGAATAAAGCGTGCCTCAAGGATAATTATCCGCTTCCAGAAATTGATTTAAAAGTGGAATCTTTACATGTTTTTCCATATAAATGTTTTCTAGACGCGGCAAGAGGATATCATCAGATTCCTATGGCTCAAGAAGACGCAGATAAAACCGCATTTCATACGGGCAAAGGCATATATTGCTATATAATGATGCCTTTCGGTTTAATCAATGCGGGTGCGACATATCAACGGTTGATTGATACCGCATTTGATAAACAAATAGGGCGTAATCTTGAAGCTTATGTAGATGATTTAGTCATCAAAAGCGTGACACAAGAGCGAATCATTGAAGATATGCGCGAAACATTTGACAGACTGCGAAAAATAAACATGGAGCTTAATCCGCTAAAATGTAGTTTTGGCGAAACTGAAGGAAAATTTTTGGGATATCTTGTTACAGAACAAGGTATTCAAGCTAATCCGAAAAAGATCGCGGCTATAGAAAATATGACCGCGCCAAAAACGGTTAAAGAAGTGCAAAGTTTGACGGGAAAACTAGCCGCATTAACGCGCTTCTTGTCTAAAGCTGCTGAAAGGCAGTTGCCATTTTTCAAAACTTTGAAAGGGTGCTTGAAGCAAAAGAATTTTGTTTGGTCCAGCGAAGCAGAATCTGCGTTTCAGGAGATGAAAACGTTGTTAAAAACTTTGCCTACACTAACAGCGCCGGTTCATGGCGAAACTCTTTATCTTTATATTTCAGTAGCAAACGAAGCGTTTGGCTCAGTTTTGATCGCGGAAAGGGACAAAATACAAAAGCCAGTGTATTTTGTTAGTAAAGCTCTTACGGGGAGTAAAATAAACTATGCGCCGATTGAAAAGTTTGTGTATGCGCTCATTTTAACAACGCGAAGGCTACGAAGATATTTTCAAGGGCATTCCGTGCATGTATTAACTAATCTACCAATCAGGCAAGTCTTAACAAAGCCAGAGATATCTGGTAGACTCGCATTATGGGCGGTAGAATTAGGTGCTTATCAAATATCTTACCTTCCGCGTAGCGCGGAAAAATGACAAGTTATGGCGGATTATCTCGCTGAACTGTCTGGAGAGTTGGAGGTGATTAATGAGCGAACCGCACTAAAACCTGAACACGGTGAAACTTGGGATTTATTTACTGATGGTGCTTCGTGTGCAGAAGGTGCAGGTGCGGGTTTAGTTTTGGCAAGTTCAAGCGGTGAAGAGCATACTTATGCTCTGCGGTTTAATTTTGACGTAACAAACAATGAGGCAGAGTATGAGGCATTGCTTGCAGGTTTAAATATTGTGCGAAAAATGAATGTTGTTAAGTTGCGTGCATTTACGGATTCGCAGTTAGTAGCGAATCAGTTTAATGGATCTTTTGACGCGCATGATCCCTCTATGCAAAAATACTTGCAGTTGTTGAAAGAAATGGCAATGCGATTTGAGCATTTCGAACTCGCGCAAGTGCCAAGAAGCCAAAACAAAAAGGCGGATGCGTTGAGAAAATTGGCTGCTTTAACGTTCTCGCACTTTCAAAAACAAGTATGGGTTGAGGAATTACCAAGTAAATCAATAGATAGTGACTTAATGGTTGCATATGTTACAGAAGAACAGCAAAATTGGATGGATCCAATTCTACAATATATCCGCAGTGATATTCTGCCAGATGATGGTCGCGAAGCCCATTTAGTAAGAGAGCGAGCACCGATGTATATCATCCAAGATGATATCTTATATCGCAAATCATATTGCGGGCCAATGATGCGTTGTGTCGGTCCAATCGAGGCAGAAATGATTATAGAAGAAGTGCATAATGGTACTTGTGCACTGCATTCAGGCTACAAAACTATCGCAGCAAAAATTATGCGAATGAGATACTTTTGGCCATCCCTATACCGCGATGTAGCAAAAATCGTTAAACGCTGTAAAAGTTGCCAAAGGCATGCTCCGCAGAATCGAATGCCGCGGCATGATATGATTCCTGTTAATTCACCATGGCCATTTAATAAATGGGCTATTGACATTGTAGGGCCATTTCCTGCATGTCCTGGAAATGTTAAATTCCTGATTGTCGCGATTGATTACTTTACCAAATGGGTTCGCACTATTACTGGTGTGCAAGTGCGAAATTTTGTATGGGAATACATTGTTTGCCGATTTGGCATTCCGCGAGAATTGGTTAGCGATAATGGTGCTCAAATAGCGAAAGATCCTTTTAAGACATGGTGCACTGATTTAAGTATTATACAAAAATTTACATCAGTGGCGCACCCACAGGCTAACGGTTTATGCGAAGTAACCAATCGTGACATAGTAAGCGGTATTAAAAAGAGATTATATGAAAAGAGAACAGGTTGGGTAGATGAATTACCCAATGTGTTATGGGCACATCGCACAACATTTAAGAAAAGCACAGGTGAAACACCTTTTAGCTTGGTGTATGGTTCTGAGGCAGTCATTCCTGCGGAAATTCTGGTACCAACGCATAGAATAGTTAACTTTGAAGAAGAAGCAAATGATGCTGCGTTGAGCGAAAACCTGAATTTCATTGAGGAGGGGCGATTAATGGCTGCTATTAGAGAAGCGAATAATAAGCAGCAAATTGCTAAGTATTATAACAAAAGAGTGCGTGCTTTGTCTTTTGCTATAGGCGAATGGGTGCTGCGAAACAATGAAGCAAGCAGAGCAGAAAAGCTTGGCAAGTTGGGTCCTAATTGGGAAGGCCCTTATCAAATTGTGGCAATTAATGCCGCAGGCTCATATAAGCTCGCGGATATGGAAGGGCGAGTTTTACCTAATGCGTGGCATGCCGTTTTGTTAAAGCGATATTATGCGTAGTTTTGCGAAAAATATCAAAGATATATGTGCAAAGTGCGACATTGGATTCAAGGCAAATGGCTGATATGCTTATTAGGTGTTTTTGTTTTTTATTTTTCTTGCAAGTCTTGATCACGCTTGTAGGAATTTTAAAAATAAGCACTTGTAAAAATATGCGAAAAGCTTATTTGTGAAATACGAATAGTTATGAAATGTTTTAAAGATTGTTTCATAATGATTATAGTATTTCGCAGTGTTTAAATAGCAAAGTGATGAAATTGCTCACTTTTGCATACGAATTATTGCGAAAGGAATTTTATATCCTAAGTGTTTGATTTTGCCAATGCTTAGATGCTTCGCAATGCTAATTAATTGCCTAAGGATCGTTTCGGCGGACTTAGAAGATTCATAACGTATAAGCATATACGCATACAGATTGTTTCGCAAAAGTACGCATTTATTATGTGCACAATAATATATGTTGGAAATTGCAAAGGACAAGTTTGTGTTATGAATGTTGATAATGAAAGCGCTATAAAAATAGAAGTACTTGCAAAAATATGAAACAGCGAAATTTTATTAATAACGTCGAAGAGGCAGCTGCGTGCTGTTATACAAAGTGAGTACTAATCCTTGGTTAAGTCAAGCTTGATGATGTCATCTGCAGTGACATCTTCTTGCTCACTTATTGCGGTTATCTTGGGGAGGGGAATTTCGGCTATGCCCTGTTGAGCAACCGCGTATGCTGATTTCGCCTCTTCCAGTGAGCAAAGGCGATCCGCTAATGCAGATGGTAGCGGGTCTGGCAGTGGGCAGCGAATAGCAATCTCATCCATAAATTCAACCCTCTCGCATAACCTTAATGCGGCGGTAAATGTTGAAAAATTTACAGAAACAGGCTTGGAATTGAGAATCTTTCTAGCCAGTTCAGGGAGATGTTGGCGGACCTTGGTGAACTCAAGTTCCGCAGAGGCTTTAGCAGCAAGAGCGTTGTCTCGCTCTGTTGTTAGTTTCGTCACATTCTCTGACAGTGCTTTAATGGTGTCCTGCAGTTGGTTTTCTTTCTCAGTCGCAGCAGCAACCTGTTGTTTCAAGTCATCAACGGTGGTTTTTGCTGCGGTTAGCTCAAGGGAGAGATTAGCACAGCGTTTTTCGCTGTCTTCAGCTTTGATCTTCTCAGCATTATACTTTAGTTGTTCAGCTTCAAGAACATTGAAAAACTGTTCTTGACGGCATATAACGTCATATGCTGAATTGAAACACATGTAGAAATTTTGAACAAAATTATTATGCGCGTCCAGCGCAGAGAGTTTAGAGAACTCGCGACGAAGCTCGCCGGGGATTGCTAACTTCATCTGTTGGCGCTGATCCAGAGCAGCAGCAGCTGAAGCACAAGTATATCCTGCTAAACTATCAATCCGCACTCCATAAGAGTCAGGTGGAGTGCGGAACAATTCGGTGATTTGATCAAGAGTGTTCGGGCTTACAAAGAAAGGATCACCAGAAGAATCGCCTGCAAAATAACATCGTTGGTTAGTTGGTGAAATAAAACTAATGTATATTTTACGTATGCAATAACAATCCGCAATATACCAGTTTGCTGGTCCCCTTCGTGTTCCGATATAACTGGATTGTCGTGGGGGGGGGGGGGTCTCCTGTTGTTTATGTTTTTTGCTTTGCGAAGACGGCGGTGACGGCCGCTTGGTAGAGCTCGGCTTTGTATAGGGAGATCTGGAGGTTAAATCGACGATTGGAATGGGTTGCTTTTCTTTTGATGATGACGATTTAGCTTCCGGGCTTGTTAATAGTTTGGTGATCAGAGTTTTTGGATCAGCCTTCCTATCTAACTCGTTAATCTTCATTTTAAATTAAAGAAGAGCTGCAAGTAATGACTAAAACGATAAAGATTGACTGACGAGTTGAGAAATTTTCTGATACTTTGGAAAATGAGTAGTGAATTTGTGATTTCAGGTCACAATATATATAGGTGACGGGGTTAATTATGTTAATTATCTATTGAGATAATTCAAACGGTAACATTGACTGCTATAACGGTAACAAAGATAACGCGAAATATGTTTCAATGCGGATAGCGGTCAGATCAAACTGCGAATTTTAGATTTTATCATGATGCATTTGTTTCGCAATATGTATCATAATAAACTGGGGGACTTGATCATATACATAGCATTGTATATGTATATTTTATTGGCTAAAGGCCAAAGGAAAAACTACACGAATTATAATGCAAAGTTGTGGAATATTCGCTGAAAGGAAGTTCAGCGGTTATGTTTTCGCATTAGTGCAAGACCGCGGTTTAATCCGCTGAGTTTCCGCGAATAGTTAAGTAACTCGCAGACCGCGGATATTTCGATTCCTATAAATAGGGAGCTTGGCCTCTCATTTATGGGTTGTTGATTCTCTGCCATTTTGCCTAAGCCTTTGTAATTTTCACTTGTGATCTTGCCCAAGGGATTTTTACACCGCGCAAAGGTGAATTAAGCTAATTAACAATCAAGACCGGGTCGGGGTGGTTGATCACTTGATAGTTAAAGTGAAAGACGATCATCGGGGCCCAAAATAATCATCAAACATTCCATCCTCCATTACAATCTCATTACACTCAATCCTTAATTAAGTAACATCATTAATTAAGGATTGATCATTGATCAGGTACCAATCTTCACTTTACGCCTCGGACAAACTGAAGACGATAGAGGCAATAATATATACCAACAATTTGAGGCCTACCTTCTACTGTTGCATCGTTATCGACAAAGACGTAAGTAAAGTCAGTTTCATACCAAATTTACTATACCATGTACTAATAAGTCCTATCCTATACTTGCATCTCTTTTAACGACATTCATGTAGTATTGGTCTCATTTTCAACACATGTTATGATTATCTCGGAACATTATAAGTCACTAGGCGATATTTGCAATTTAAATGGTTAATTTCAACAGTTGTACATATGCACGTAGTTCTGACTTACATGTTTTGGTACTGTCGTTTTACATTTTTGTAATTTTTTATGGCCCTTTATGATGGTCCATATGGATTAACATTATTAACGCCACGGTCGCAAAACTTTATTTTTGATCTACTTTACATTATTGGCACCTATTCCACTATACTTATCGTGTCTTTGTGTGGTTTGCAATTTACTTTATTTCTTGGTTAACTGCTACATTAGGAATAATTTCCCGATTCCAGTCTTTTGATAACTTTTGCAAATGTCCATCAATGGACTCATATTGATAGCATAGTGTAGACAACAAACTGGTATTAAATAGCACCCACTACTTTTGCCCTTTCATTTCATCGCTAATTGCAACAAATATTGCAAAATCGGTAACGTACACATTCAATTTGCAGGGTACTGCCGTTAAGGTGAATATGGACTACAAACAGAAGACGCACCTTACCAATATCCTACAACTAAATTCAGCCATTAGAATCTCACTTCATATGCGAGCCGACAAGGAGATACGAACAAATCATATCAAACCCAACATCTCTCATGTTCGGTCTCCAAACAGAATTCCACAATGTCCCAGCCCTATTTGCAGTGCTTAGATCATGACACCGAAGGATACTACATAATCAGGTAACACTTATTACACTTTCGACAAAAAACCTAACCATAAATCTACCCGATAAGCACATAACCACTTACATATTTCAATACTTTTCCCCAAAAACCGACGAAACTGAAACAACAACATTCACCTTCTCAGATTCTGCTGATAAATTGGTCGGAACGACGTGCGAAAACCTGGTAACAACAATGGGTTACGATAACGCAAGAGAAATCTTGCCTCAACTCAAACAACTGGAAGGAGGGCATCACATAACCCAATTCAACATCAACAAATACACAATGGACCAACTATACTTCATATACCACAACCACATCCCATCAACACCATGAACAAACACCAACTCAGACCAGGCGTAAACAAAAATAGTAGGATCACCAGGTTTGCCACATCCATTCAGCATATTTATTGAACAAAAAAACTAACGAGGACCATCTAACAACTACATCATTATACAGGAAAAACACAAGATGAAGCTACGGGCAACATCACCACACCAATTTTGCCGACCCCCGGCAAAATTCATGAAAAGGAAAAGCAACACATGAACAAAAATAACACTCTTTTCAGAAGCTGAAGACAAGGAACCAAAAAAGAAAAAAGATTAGACGCAACATCAACATGTAGAACAATAATCGTAGCCATTTTCTCAACGTACATAGTAACCACTACGTTAGCTATCCAAATAACCCTATCCATGTAAACAAAAAGCTATCAGTGAACACTATTAGGTGATAACTTTTTATAGTTTCATGTACCTTTTATCAGTGATAACATGAAATAAAAACATCCACAGTAATTTTGCAAACCCCGTCTAACACAAGTTACCTACAACATGAAAAAACGCCAATATACATAATCAACAAAAACCGCAGCAACGCGCGGTCCGATGCATTACTAGTTATTATTATTTACGATATTACTATTAGTATTATTATTATTATTATTACAATAAAAAGAAAATGATTATTTAAAATACATATATAAAACATATATAAGTATATATATATATATATATATATATATATATATATATATATATATATATATATATATATATATATATATATATATATATATATATATATATATATATAGACATGAAAATATAACCAATTGAAATAATATATATAATAATATATAACTTGTTCTATTACGAGTATATGTGTTAATGTATATATAAATAATATAGGTTCGTGAATCCGAGGCCAACCCTGCATTGTTAAAAATAGTCATATGTATTTTTACTATAAAATACATTAGGTGAGTTTCATTTGATTCCCTTTTACTTTTTATATTTTTGGGACTGAGAATACATGCAAATTTATAAATGTTTTACAAAATAAGCACAAGTTCATGAAACTACATTCTATGATTGTTTTGTTATACCGGATATCTGTACTTATTATTATTATTATGCTTGGTAACCTAAGAATTAGTGAAAAACACTAATTGACGCGAATCCTAAAGGTAGATCTACGGGCACCAACCACCCCCATTTTCGAATAATGGAAATGCTTTAGTACTTCGAAGGGTTCTTGTCATACATTTGAATAGTGAAATGTATGATGCCAGATATCTTAAGCGCTCTATGTTAAGGTCGGTTACCAGGCGACTCAACGTATGAATGATTTTTGCAGTTGTAATGATCCTGCACATTTAATTAAATGAAATCTTGTGGCTTATTAATTATTATGATTATTATATAGAAATTAAACCTATGAACTCACCAACCTTTTGGTTGACACTTTAAAGCATGTTTATTCTCAGGTATTAAAGAAACCTTCCGCTGTGCATTTGCTCATTTTAGAGATATTACTTGGAGTCATTCATGACATATTTCAAAAGACGTTGCATTCGAGTCTTTGAGTTCACCAAGATTATTATCAAGTCATTTATAGTTGGATATATTAAGAAGTGGTATGCATACTGTTAACTTTAGATGAAAAGAAAGTTTGTCTTTTAAAAACGAATGCAATGTTTGTAAAATGTATCATATAGAGGTCAAATACCTCGCGATGTAATCAACTGTTGTGAATCGTTTGTAATAGATATGGACTTTGTCCGGATGGATTAGGACGGGTCATCACACTAGCATACAAATCTATCGGGGTCACAAGTTAAGCACAACAACAGTAATCGTATTATATTAACATAACTACGCTAACCCAAACTTCTATCATGGCAACATACAGATTAATTAAGCCATCATGGTAATATCAAAACGCATTATTAAACATAAAAGATAAGAGTAAATGTTTAATAAATAAGACAAGCGTTTTGGATAGAAACTTGAAAAAGGCTGAAGAAATCTGCCCGAGATCGCAGTGACACGCTGGGATATCCTCCGAAAAATAAAAGTTATGCTAGCTACTAACTAAAAACTAACTAACTAATTGAATATAAAATTGAAGTGTAAATTGAGTGTGTGTTCAAAATGAGCCCAACGCCCTCTTTTTATACTTGAAAATTGGCTGGATCCGGGTGGCAACCCGGATTGGCAGGCCGTATCAATTAGCCGGATCGAGAGCCAGTATCACTTTGCTAGCCGGATCAATGGGGCGGATCAAGGGGCAGTGTCCGAGAAGTGGCAAGCCGTACTCGGCAATGGCAAGCCGGATCGAGGGGCCGGATCGGGTGGCCGGATATGACTCTGATTAGCTTATTCCTTGGATCGTTCTTGCTTGTTTCCGGGATCGTAACTTGGTTTCCGGGGTCGTAACTTGTCTTTCACCGTTTTTCCTCTAGAATCTTCATTTTAGCTCCGTTTTACCTGATTCTTTTTTCAATGCCTTTGTAATCACTAGATCTACAAAATAAACTGACAAAACTATTATTTTGGCGATAAGGCTCAGAACTTTATTATTTTAGGGCTCAATATCAGGGGTAAAAACGTGACTTTTTGGCCGATATCAAACAGCAATTGAAGATCTAATTTGTTTTTTGGGGTTTCCATGAAATAATGTTAAAGATCTATAAAAAAGATGGTGGGTACAGCTAATGGCAGCCAAACACTTGTTACAACAAGACAAGCTTTACAGATTTAATTTTGAAATTTTGAACAAATTAGGTGAAGAATGCATATAAAATAAATCAATCGCCGAAGATGGTGGTCGGAGTTGCAGATGTTCGGAGGCGGACTTCAATCGGATCTTGTTTTTGTACACCAGATTTGTGAAAGCACCAGATCTACCCGATTTATGAGGACTTCAATTGTATTTCAGTTGCACACCAAATATGTTTTCTTATTGGTTTCGTACACTAGACATGTGAGAACAATTGAAGGACCAATTGTTTGTGGATTATTGAAGAAGAGAAGAGATTGTGGACGAGGTTTAGATTTGTAAGGGATCAATAATCTAATTTTGATTAGAAAAACAAATAATACAATATTTAACAAACATGAGGGACCAATAATGTAATTTTAAAAATGAGGTGACATGGAGTTTACTTGTTATAACAGGTTAAATACATATAATAGAACAATTTAAATAGTTGAATGCATACAATATGACATCTGAAAGTTAAATGCATATAATAGGAATTTGATGAAAATTCAATGCATTTCCAAACAATTTTCCCTAATTCTGGTTTTGGCACAGGTGAGCATGGGATGTTAGTTCTGGGTGGTGAAGGAAGAGGTGATCGGACAAGTCGGATTAGAAGGAAGAGGGGCTTCGACATTGATAGAGGTCGAAGGTGGAGGAGACGTGGGTAAGTATGGAGGTGCGGAAGTAGAGGTGTGAGTACGAATACTTGGAGTAGGTGGACTCGGAGGTTCATGATGATGATGGTATTGATGAGGTTAGAATTCACAGGGAATATCAAGGAAGGGATAAGAGGGAGAGGAGTTTGGTTTCATGGAACCGAAAGGAATTTCATCAAAGGTGACATGTCGTGATATGATGATCTTTTTGGAATCACGGTCTAGACAAAGATACCCCCGATGGTTGGCCGGATTGCTAAGAAAGATGCAAGGTGTAGAACGTTTGGCGAGTTTGTCATATGTTAGGAGATGTGGATAGCACAAACAACCGAAGAATCGAAGGTAGGTGAATTTAGGGTTTTTGTGGAAAATTCAAGTAAACGGGATATCGTTTAAGATGGATGTAGAAGGTAGAATATTGAGTAAATGAGTGGCCATATGAAGGACCTCACCCCAATATTCGGGAAGGGGTCGAGCATGAAAGAGAAGAGATTGGACATAATTATTTATGGTGCGGATCATGCGTTCCGCCATGCCACTTTGTTGAAAGGTGTGTGGGCAGAAAAACTGAAACTCGATGCCATGAGTGGAAAAGAAATCATGAAATGATGCATTATTATATTCAACCCCCGTTGTCGCATTGTGGAGCTTTGATTGTTGCGTTGAATTGATTTTTAACATATGAGTGAAGTAAAAATTTAGAAAACGCATCAGATTTCTTAGGAAGAGGATAGACCCATAAAAAATGTGTATAGTGGTCTAATAATAGCGTGTAATATTTAAAACCACCTACACTGGGAATGGGTAATGTCCATAGATCAGAATGAATTATTTCAAATGGTTTGGAGACAATAGAAGTGTAATGATAGAAAGGTAATCTACCATGTTTTCCTAATTGACATGCATGACATAAAGTTTTGGTCGGAGCTTTATTGCAATTAAAAAACCCACGAGAAACTAAAGTATGTAATATATGATTGCTAGGGTGTCCCAAGCGATTGTGCCAAAGAGGTTGACTCGACGTAAGCAAAACAATTTTAGATAGGTTGGATGGAGTTACAGGGTAAAGATCGCAGTCATTGTCACATCGAATGAGAGTATGTTGGGCATCCTTTACCGAAAAACCAAATTCGTCGAATTCAATAGTGGATTTGTTATCTTTGTTAAATTGTTTAACGGAAATTAGGTTTTTAACAATATTGGGTGTAACAAGGATATTGTGAAGGTGTAGGGACCGGTAGGGGTTTGGTAAGGTGGAGTTTTCCAGATGTTAATACATGTATGGTAGAACCGTCACCGACAATAACCGATGAAACATTGCTTTTATTAAAAATAGTGCCGAGTTTACCTGAGTCCGAGGCTAGGCGAGCAGTGACCCTCGGTGTCCATGTACCACTCGTCACTTTATCACTTATATTAAGAATGAAAGGCCGAAACTTTAGGGAGTGTTTCGGGGAAAGAGAATTAAACTTAATATGACTCTAATACCATAAAATTGTCATTATTTTTCAATGACTTTTTCATTCTCATTATGTCAATATATAAAGATATTACATGGGCTTTACATAGCTAAACACAAACTAATGGGCTCAAACCAAATATAAATAATACATACATATATATATATATATATATATATATATATATATATATATATATATATATATATATATATATATATATATAATGCATGTATAATACACTAATACATGTATCATAATTTTGAAAACACTTAAATTAATTGTCATCTCATATGCATGCATGCAAGATCATGCAAAGCATAATCATAATGTTACAACTAACTTTGACTTTCTCCTCCCTCATTCCTTATTAAAATCGACCAAACACACACACATATTCACTTCATAAACTTTATTTCTCACCTACAATAACTCTTTCACTTTACAAGAACACATTCAACCACCTTCATAAATCTTCATTTTTTCTTCATATCTTCATCTTCATCTTCTAGATATAATAGTCTCTAACTCTATTAATTTCTTCTATATATAATGCCCTCTTGTAAAGATCTAATACGATTTAAAACTAGTAACATATTGTGTCTTAAACACATCAAAGGGTATTCTTTATCTTCTAAGTATGTGGTTGTAAATATTATGTAAATATGTTATAATAGATAAAACTAAACTTATATCAAGATTTGATAACTTGAAGACATGTAAAACTTGTTAAAACACCACATGTAACCTTAAGCCAAAAACAGTCAAGATTTTCATTCACAAACTCACGACTTAAAAAATATGTTAACTAATTTTTCTAGAACTATCCTTTTTACCACATGTTAACATATATGTTTAACATCTTTCGTAAAATTTCTTACTTTAATGACATGTGTAACTATTTTTATTTATTTGTTTTAGCAATGTATGTTCAAATATCGACATATCTGACCTTTGTTAATCAAAATGGATATAACTAAATCACAAAGATGAATTTGTAAATTTAGCTTAATGTTTTAGAAAGGAAGCACATACATAAAACTTTTAGAATTGTATTCATTAACATTCATAAAGAAATGAGCTAGATATGTTCCTTGAAAGTTGACCTTAGATTTTGTTCATCTAAGAAAACTATTATTTTAGATCTATACAAAATTTAATCTGAATAAACTTTACCACCAACTTTTACTAGTTTTACAACTATTTTATACTCGGGATGAGAATAGATGCTTACTTTTTTTTCAAAGCTTGTTAACATGAGTTTCGTAGTCCCTTTTTAAATATTTTACATTATGGGACGAGAATCATGCTTGATTTATGCTTTACGTTGTAAAAACAAGTTTTTAAAAATATATTCTATTATATCGAGTGCTGCTTACATAATCCTAAACCCCGATTCTGGTATGGTTAGTTACCAGTTTAGTAAACGTAAATAATTTGAATAGATCTATTTGGGTCTGACAACCCACATCCGGGTTAGTTTCAACTAGATGGATGCGCAAACTTCGTTCTTTAGCACTTTGGATTATGAGTGACTGCTTATTTTTCGGGTACAACCTTGGGTAAGTTCGATATCTGGAGTTCATGTATATCAGATGTTTTTAATCCGTTTATAAATGTTTATAAACTGTGAAATCTTGTGGTCTATGTTACTGTAAACCTATGAACTCACCAACAATACGTTGACCGTTTTTAGGATGTATTCTCAGGTCCTTAGTCTACGCTTCTAAGAACATTGGATTAGAAGTCGAGCATGGTCACATGGTAGAGGTAGTTAATCAATACTGGGACAACTAAATCACGTCACGTCATAACTGCTGAGGCGGGGGTGTGACATATACGGAGTAACGATGAACAACCTACAATCAAGTAATTAATACTTAAATCAAATTAAATAATTTACTTATAAAAATTGTAATAAGTTGTTTTCCATTAGTTATTTCATGGCTCTGTGATGATGACTGTTCGATTTGTATTGGTGTAATAATCTACTGCAAGAACCAGAGGATGTTCCCTTCAAAACTGTTAGTATCTTATACATCCTTGATTGAGGTATAAAATACATGAAATACTTGCGGATTTTAGTACTTATATCATCAGAATTAGGGCGAAAAAGCCTTTCGGGAGCTGATTCTGACACCGAAGTGCAGCTAAATACACCACTGTTAAAGGATGGCAGAATTGGGATCCATAAACATACACCTCAAGAAATGACTGAAAGTATCAAAGGATTATGTTTTCAACTCATCCTGTAAATCAACATAAAATTTTGACCCATAATATAACTGTGTTGTTCAAGATATCACGGATTGTTGCATTTTGGTAGATCAAGGAGAGCAATATTTGGGGACAGGTTCATCAATAAGAATGACGTCCTTGGCTGTGGCATATCTTTGATTTCAAGAATTGTAATATTTACCAAAAATGGTGATATCATGGGTAGACCTATAAATCTAAATGTTTCTGCAAATGTCATTCCTACTTTGAAGCCTGCCATTATCATCTCAAGTGTAAATGAAAGGTAAGGTAGAATATTTTAATTATTTAGAATTAATTTAATTATTTTATATAAATTTATTTTATTTTATTTTATTGTGTGTGTATTTTGAAGGGTTTTAATTAATTTCGGGAGGGATGAGTTTGTCTTTAAATGAGCTTACCTGGATCTGGGTAAAGATTATCAGCCGTTCAAAAATCTTAAACTATATTCTTCGTTATTATTATTATTATTACTAGTTAATAACCCGCGATTTTGCGGGTTTTTAAAATAAGAGATTATAAAATCTATTTTGTGAGGTAACGTAAATTTATTGAAATGAATAATCATTGGCATATGAATGAAAAAAGATAAATATGGTTGAATATAATTCATGATGTTATAAATGCAATGCAATGGTATAGTAAATCAAACAATTAAGTAACACGGAATACGATACAATGGAATAATGAACCCGTACAATGGAATAATCTACTAAGTTTTTTTTCCATCTTTTTGGCCGGAGGTCCGTTGGAAGCAATCTCTTTATCCGTCGAACATAGAGAGGGAGGAGTTTCTCTACTCTTATGAGTGTTTCACTTGGGGTGGAGAAATGACTTCTCTTTGTTTAAGGTAGAGGAGGGATTGTCTACGTCCCACCTCCCCCATATCCTACACGTGTGGGATTGGGTATTGTTGTTGTTGTTGTTGTTGTTGTTGTCGTGTATACAACTACAATGTTGCCTCTAACATGAAAACTAACATATAACTAACGACCAACCAATCCCCGTGATGTTTATATTTATATTTATCATCTACAAAGGAGACCTCATCTCCCTTTAAACAGTTGCACCTAATTGCACCTGATTACTCTTTGTAGAAGCTCCCAACAACCAAGAGCCAGATAAGAGCTTAAGTTGCCAATCATACACTCATCGCCAATCAAAATCTTACTTCATAGTTTTATAATGCTTAAGGTAAACAATCTTTAAAAATGATTCTCGAATATGCAAATAGCATTACAACTAATAACATTCAAATGCAAGCAACCTAAAAAGAGGCATACCTTCTCTTGTTGCTTCATCACATTTTAAGGTAGACTCAAACGCATGTTTACTGTCAACCTGGTGATCTCGAATAGTAGACTAGATTAGAAACAATACAACATTTAAAATATACCCAAAATAAGCATGAAACTTAAACAGTCTAATGGTGACTCTAAAATATTAACTTACCTTCACACAATTGTGCCAAGGTCTTTCGTTGAGTAACCTCGATCCAAATTGCGCATCACATAATTATTGTAGCCTTTGACAGTTCTCATAAATATATATGATGTGGAGATACCTTTAATCCGTGTTTCTCCTTACACTCATCTAACCAATTAACTGATTCCCCCATAGCTAATGTTTTTAAGATGACTCATCTACAACAAAAGTAAACCAAATCATCCTATTTAATGAAAATGAGTCACAATACAAATTAGTTTGGCATATCAAAAACATTGTTGCCAATTTAACTTGTCCATCAATGATTCAATATCAAACACTCCACAAAATATATGACTTTGACCAAAAGTCGATAAATAAAATAAAACTATATTCAAATTATGCCCAAATACTTGTTGTTTCCACGTTAGAAAATATAACCAAGTACAAAATAACATTCCTTTTATTATACAACCAAAACCTACAATATAGCTATAGAACTATTATAGCAGATAGAAAATGCATGATTTAATAAAATAAATAAATAAATTAGATTATCAATTCATGAAAAGTAATATTGACACCCTAATTATATTAATTTAAAATATTTGATAGATATAAGCAGATACATCTAACATTTGGGCAATCAATAAAAGGACTAGTCATTGTATGTCATGTTATCTGACCAGTAGCTATATTCATAATAAGTTGGCTCCCTTAGAGAAAATCTTTTATTGACTGTAGCATACTTGTTAGCTTATTAGACCATTCACAGTGGTGCCCGAGTGATGGGCCGTGATGAGGTGTTTTTGTGGGCTATAGTGATGATTTGGCAAAAGTGATGGCGTGATTGTGTGATGGAGTTTGTAGTGGTGGGCGTGATGAATATGTGATGAGTTAATTTTAATTTAGTTTTTCATTTTTATTATTATTATTATTATTATTATTATTATTATTATTATTATTATTATTATTATTATTATTATTATTATTATTATTTTATTATTATTATTATTATTATTATTATTATTATTATTATTATTATTATATTTATTAAATTTGTTATATTTATTAAATTTGTTATATTTATTATTATTATTATTACAAATAAAAATCACTAATTTTTTTTTTAAACGGCACTTTTATTATCACAAATTCACGATTACAATTTTTTCAAAATTAAGATTAAACAATAACAACGATAATAAAGCTAAACAACGATAATACAACACAACATTTAGAAATCATTGAGATCAGGAGAATCTGACGAATAGAATTTGTCATCCGTGCCGTACTGTGGCCCGGAGGGTACGTAGTCCTCTTCATCAGACACAATGTTTTCGCTCTCATCCTGGAACTAGATATACAACTTGATAATTTCGTTGTTGGTCACAGCTCAACCCACAAGCATGATCCAGTCTTCTTCATCTTTAAGAAGACTGGCCGGAACATTTGGTTCCTTAAAGAACCACACTTGTGAGAATGTAAGAGGTATGTCCTCTTTAAGAAAATCAAGTAGTTCCGACAACGGATAACTTCGGACATTCATGCAATACTCCCTCTGTTGAGAATCATCGGTAGAGTAATTCTTGACCTCCCGGTCAAATTCCCCACCATAGTTAACTTGTAGCATAACATTCATTTGAGACATTTTGAAGTTATAAAAGTAAGAAGTTGTAGAGAAGTAAGTGTATGAGGTGTGGTTTGATAACAGATGAGGGGTTGTATTTATAGGGGTAGAAGCACTTGTTTGGACGAATCCAATGTTTGAATTAAACACATGTTGAATACAGCTTTAATAAAGTAATAGTGGAATGCAGCTTTTTACAGAGCATCTCTTCTCAATACAACTTTATACAGAGCATCTCTGCTCAATACAGCTTTATTAAAGCAATAGTTATATGCAGAGAATCTCTGCTGAGCATCTTTGAACGAATCCAAGGTTGAAATTACAAAATATATTGGAAATAAAAATCACACAATTTATTAAAATTCAAAATACAACAATTTATTAAACATAATACATACTGAAAATAGATTAAGCGTTTAAACTTCTAAAGTTCGGTGGAAGGGCCCAAATGTGTTCAGTGAGATCATTTCGAAGTTGGTCGTGAATGTTTCTATCTCGTATTTCTTGTTCTCTTACATCACGACTTCTAGATCGATTCCTTACATAGTTAGGATTAGCTTCATTAGTCCTAAGTAATTCTTCTTATAGCCATGAAATGTTGAAGCCATTATCCTCGACTATCATGTTGTGCAAGAGCACACAACAATACAATATTCGTCTCAACTTGTTGACGGTGTGTGGTCGTCCAGCCATTTGTAAAATATGGAATCTACCTTGAAGAATACCGAATGTTCTTTCGACATCTTTACGTGCACTTTCTTGAAGGTTGGGGTCGAATATGCCTTCATCAACGTTGACCAATCTGGATAAATACCGTCCACCAAATAATAACCATTTGTTTATTCATTTCAATTAACAGTAAATGGAGCAAATGGTGCATTTCCATTCTTAATGTCCTCAAACAACGAAGATTGATTCAAAACATTAACATCATTGTTTGCACCTGCGGCACCGAAGAATGCATGTCAAATCCATGTATCATATGAAGCAACTGCTTCAAAAACTATGGTCGAATGACCTTGATGACCACTAGTATATTGCCCTTTCCAAGCATTTGGACAATTCTTCCACTTCAAATGCATGCAGTCAATGCTTCCAAGCATTCCCTTAAACCTATGTTTTTCTTCGTGCGCGCTATACAAACGAGCTATATCGCTACTCGTTGGTTTCCTCAAATATTCATCAACATATAGTTCTAAAAGACATTTACAAAAGCTATTGAGACAGAGAATTGATGTACCTTCAGTCATTTGTAAGTATTCGTCAAACATGTCCGCTGTTGTACCGTAAGCCAATTGACGCATCGGGGATGTACATTTCTGTATCGTAGTAAAACCTTGTCGACCAAGAGCATCACTTTTTTATTTAAAATATTCAAAATGAAGTGGTAATGGATCGACATCGTAATTGATTATATCATTCACGATACGCTTAAATAATCCACTACTCATTCTAAAACGTCTCTTGAATCTATTTTCAGGATAAACTAGATTATCTGAGAAGTAGTGTTTGTATAGGTTATCACCTGCAAGTTCACGATCTCTAGGAATATAAATTCGAGTTCGTGGAACACGTACATTGTTTGCAGCCTCTTCTGCTGCAGCCTCTTCAGCTTCTAATTCTTCGGCCAATTCTCGTAAAATCATCAATTCGTTTTCATCATCCGAATTCCATATATCAAAAAGTTTAAACAAAGTTTTTGCCATTGAATTTTTTGCTAAGTATATAAGTGATATATTGAAAAAAGTGTGTGAATAATTAAAATGGGAAGAGTGGGATATATATATAACGAAAAAAATATTCTGCAAATTCAAACAGCTATAAATCCGTTATATCCACGTGGCAATTTCCCATTCGATAAACGCATTTACCTTCTCCGGTGATGGACTCATTGAGCCGAGCAAAAAAAACCTCCATCACGCCGCACAGGGGCGCGATGGAGGTGCGGTGAAGGCAAAATTGCTTCGATCATGCTGCATTGCGAATGGTCTTAGTTATTAGCCGTATATATTTGACTTGCATCGATCTAATGAACTATCAATCTCAGAATACGTAAATAATTCAGTACAATTTAGATAAATCAGGCAGCGGCTTGTTGAAAGTAACCTATATCAAGTGCTTAAACCAATATAGCGAGAACCTATATATTTGAAATTCATATGTTAAATTCCCTTTCAGATAATACCCACTTGAAATTCATATGTTAAGTTGCGTGCATTTACGGATTCGCAGTTAGTAGCGAATCAGTTTAATGGATCTTTTGACGCGCATGATCCCTCTATGCAAAAATACTTGCAGTTGTTGAAAGAAATGGCAATGCGATTTGAGCATTTCGAACTCGCGCAAGTGCCAAGAAGCCAAAACAAAAAGGCGGATGCGTTGAGAAAATTGGCTGCTTTAACGTTCTCGCACTTTCAAAAACAAGTATGGGTTGAGGAATTACCAAGTAAATCAATAGATAGTGACTTAATGGTTGCATATGTTACAGAAGAACAGCAAAATTGGATGGATCCAATTCTACAATATATCCGCAGTGATATTCTGCCAGATGATGGTCGCGAAGCCCATTTAGTAAGAGAGCGAGCACCGATGTATATCATCCAAGATGATATCTTATATCGCAAATCATATTGCGGGCCAATGATGCGTTGTGTCGGTCCAATCGAGGCAGAAATGATTATAGAAGAAGTGCATAATGGTACTTGTGCACTGCATTCAGGCTACAAAACTATCGCAGCAAAAATTATGCGAATGAGATACTTTTGGCCATCCCTATACCGCGATGTAGCAAAAATCGTTAAACGCTGTAAAAGTTGCCAAAGGCATGCTCCGCAGAATCGAATGCCGCGGCATGATATGATTCCTGTTAATTCACCATGGCCATTTAATAAATGGGCTATTGACATTGTAGGGCCATTTCCTGCATGTCCTGGAAATGTTAAATTCCTGATTGTCGCGATTGATTACTTTACCAAATGGGTTCGCACTATTACTGGTGTGCAAGTGCGAAATTTTGTATGGGAATACATTGTTTGCCGATTTGGCATTCCGCGAGAATTGGTTAGCGATAATGGTGCTCAAATAGCGAAAGATCCTTTTAAGACATGGTGCACTGATTTAAGTATTATACAAAAATTTACATCAGTGGCGCACCCACAGGCTAACGGTTTATGCGAAGTAACCAATCGTGACATAGTAAGCGGTATTAAAAAGAGATTATATGAAAAGAGAACAGGTTGGGTAGATGAATTACCCAATGTGTTATGGGCACATCGCACAACATTTAAGAAAAGCACAGGTGAAACACCTTTTAGCTTGGTGTATGGTTCTGAGGCAGTCATTCCTGCGGAAATTCTGGTACCAACGCATAGAATAGTTAACTTTGAAGAAGAAGCAAATGATGCTGCGTTGAGCGAAAACCTGAATTTCATTGAGGAGGGGCGATTAATGGCTGCTATTAGAGAAGCGAATAATAAGCAGCAAATTGCTAAGTATTATAACAAAAGAGTGCGTGCTTTGTCTTTTGCTATAGGCGAATGGGTGCTGCGAAACAATGAAGCAAGCAGAGCAGAAAAGCTTGGCAAGTTGGGTCCTAATTGGGAAGGCCCTTATCAAATTGTGGCAATTAATGCCGCAGGCTCATATAAGCTCGCGGATATGGAAGGGCGAGTTTTACCTAATGCGTGGCATGCCGTTTTGTTAAAGCGATATTATGCGTAGTTTTGCGAAAAATATCAAAGATATATGTGCAAAGTGCGACATTGGATTCAAGGCAAATGGCTGATATGCTTATTAGGTGTTTTTGTTTTTTATTTTTCTTGCAAGTCTTGATCACGCTTGTAGGAATTTTAAAAATAAGCACTTGTAAAAATATGCGAAAAGCTTATTTGTGAAATACGAATAGTTATGAAATGTTTTAAAGATTGTTTCATAATGATTATAGTATTTCGCAGTGTTTAAATAGCAAAGTGATGAAATTGCTCACTTTTGCATACGAATTATTGCGAAAGGAATTTTATATCCTAAGTGTTTGATTTTGCCAATGCTTAGATGCTTCGCAATGCTAATTAATTGCCTAAGGATCGTTTCGGCGGACTTAGAAGATTCATAACGTATAAGCATATACGCATACAGATTGTTTCGCAAAAGTACGCATTTATTATGTGCACAATAATATATGTTGGAAATTGCAAAGGACAAGTTTGTGTTATGAATGTTGATAATGAAAGCGCTATAAAAATAGAAGTACTTGCAAAAATATGAAACAGCGAAATTTTATTAATAACGTCGAAGAGGCAGCTGCGTGCTGTTATACAAAGTGAGTACTAATCCTTGGTTAAGTCAAGCTTGATGATGTCATCTGCAGTGACATCTTCTTGCTCACTTATTGCGGTTATCTTGGGGAGGGGAATTTCGGCTATGCCCTGTTGAGCAACCGCGTATGCTGATTTCGCCTCTTCCAGTGAGCAAAGGCGATCCGCTAATGCAGATGGTAGCGGGTCTGGCAGTGGGCAGCGAATAGCAATCTCATCCATAAATTCAACCCTCTCGCATAACCTTAATGCGGCGGTAAATGTTGAAAAATTTACAGAAACAGGCTTGGAATTGAGAATCTTTCTAGCCAGTTCAGGGAGATGTTGGCGGACCTTGGTGAACTCAAGTTCCGCAGAGGCTTTAGCAGCAAGAGCGTTGTCTCGCTCTGTTGTTAGTTTCGTCACATTCTCTGACAGTGCTTTAATGGTGTCCTGCAGTTGGTTTTCTTTCTCAGTCGCAGCAGCAACCTGTTGTTTCAAGTCATCAACGGTGGTTTTTGCTGCGGTTAGCTCAAGGGAGAGATTAGCACAGCGTTTTTCGCTGTCTTCAGCTTTGATCTTCTCAGCATTATACTTTAGTTGTTCAGCTTCAAGAACATTGAAAAACTGTTCTTGACGGCATATAACGTCATATGCTGAATTGAAACACATGTAGAAATTTTGAACAAAATTATTATGCGCGTCCAGCGCAGAGAGTTTAGAGAACTCGCGACGAAGCTCGCCGGGGATTGCTAACTTCATCTGTTGGCGCTGATCCAGAGCAGCAGCAGCTGAAGCACAAGTATATCCTGCTAAACTATCAATCCGCACTCCATAAGAGTCAGGTGGAGTGCGGAACAATTCGGTGATTTGATCAAGAGTGTTCGGGCTTACAAAGAAAGGATCACCAGAAGAATCGCCTGCAAAATAACATCGTTGGTTAGTTGGTGAAATAAAACTAATGTATATTTTACGTATGCAATAACAATCCGCAATATACCAGTTTGCTGGTCCCCTTCGTGTTCCGATATAACTGGATTGTCGTGGGGGGGGGGGGTCTCCTGTTGTTTATGTTTTTTGCTTTGCGAAGACGGCGGTGACGGCCGCTTGGTAGAGCTCGGCTTTGTATAGGGAGATCTGGAGGTTAAATCGACGATTGGAATGGGTTGCTTTTCTTTTGATGATGACGATTTAGCTTCCGGGCTTGTTAATAGTTTGGTGATCAGAGTTTTTGGATCAGCCTTCCTATCTAACTCGTTAATCTTCATTTTAAATTAAAGAAGAGCTGCAAGTAATGACTAAAACGATAAAGATTGACTGACGAGTTGAGAAATTTTCTGATACTTTGGAAAATGAGTAGTGAATTTGTGATTTCAGGTCACAATATATATAGGTGACGGGGTTAATTATGTTAATTATCTATTGAGATAATTCAAACGGTAACATTGACTGCTATAACGGTAACAAAGATAACGCGAAATATGTTTCAATGCGGATAGCGGTCAGATCAAACTGCGAATTTTAGATTTTATCATGATGCATTTGTTTCGCAATATGTATCATAATAAACTGGGGGACTTGATCATATACATAGCATTGTATATGTATATTTTATTGGCTAAAGGCCAAAGGAAAAACTACACGAATTATAATGCAAAGTTGTGGAATATTCGCTGAAAGGAAGTTCAGCGGTTATGTTTTCGCATTAGTGCAAGACCGCGGTTTAATCCGCTGAGTTTCCGCGAATAGTTAAGTAACTCGCAGACCGCGGATATTTCGATTCCTATAAATAGGGAGCTTGGCCTCTCATTTATGGGTTGTTGATTCTCTGCCATTTTGCCTAAGCCTTTGTAATTTTCACTTGTGATCTTGCCCAAGGGATTTTTACACCGCGCAAAGGTGAATTAAGCTAATTAACAATCAAGACCGGGTCGGGGTGGTTGATCACTTGATAGTTAAAGTGAAAGACGATCATCGGGGCCCAAAATAATCATCAAACATTCCATCCTCCATTACAATCTCATTACACTCAATCCTTAATTAAGTAACATCATTAATTAAGGATTGATCATTGATCAGGTACCAATCTTCACTTTACGCCTCGGACAAACTGAAGACGATAGAGGCAATAATATATACCAACAATTTGAGGCCTACCTTCTACTGTTGCATCGTTATCGACAAAGACGTAAGTAAAGTCAGTTTCATACCAAATTTACTATACCATGTACTAATAAGTCCTATCCTATACTTGCATCTCTTTTAACGACATTCATGTAGTATTGGTCTCATTTTCAACACATGTTATGATTATCTCGGAACATTATAAGTCACTAGGCGATATTTGCAATTTAAATGGTTAATTTCAACAGTTGTACATATGCACGTAGTTCTGACTTACATGTTTTGGTACTGTCGTTTTACATTTTTGTAATTTTTTATGGCCCTTTATGATGGTCCATATGGATTAACATTATTAACGCCACGGTCGCAAAACTTTATTTTTGATCTACTTTACATTATTGGCACCTATTCCACTATACTTATCGTGTCTTTGTGTGGTTTGCAATTTACTTTATTTCTTGGTTAACTGCTACATTAGGAATAATTTCCCGATTCCAGTCTTTTGATAACTTTTGCAAATGTCCATCAATGGACTCATATTGATAGCATAGTGTAGACAACAAACTGGTATTAAATAGCACCCACTACTTTTGCCCTTTCATTTCATCGCTAATTGCAACAAATATTGCAAAATCGGTAACGTACACATTCAATTTGCAGGGTACTGCCGTTAAGGTGAATATGGACTACAAACAGAAGACGCACCTTACCAATATCCTACAACTAAATTCAGCCATTAGAATCTCACTTCATATGCGAGCCGACAAGGAGATACGAACAAATCATATCAAACCCAACATCTCTCATGTTCGGTCTCCAAACAGAATTCCACAATGTCCCAGCCCTATTTGCAGTGCTTAGATCATGACACCGAAGGATACTACATAATCAGGTAACACTTATTACACTTTCGACAAAAAACCTAACCATAAATCTACCCGATAAGCACATAACCACTTACATATTTCAATACTTTTCCCCAAAAACCGACGAAACTGAAACAACAACATTCACCTTCTCAGATTCTGCTGATAAATTGGTCGGAACGACGTGCGAAAACCTGGTAACAACAATGGGTTACGATAACGCAAGAGAAATCTTGCCTCAACTCAAACAACTGGAAGGAGGGCATCACATAACCCAATTCAACATCAACAAATACACAATGGACCAACTATACTTCATATACCACAACCACATCCCATCAACACCATGAACAAACACCAACTCAGACCAGGCGTAAACAAAAATAGTAGGATCACCAGGTTTGCCACATCCATTCAGCATATTTATTGAACAAAAAAACTAACGAGGACCATCTAACAACTACATCATTATACAGGAAAAACACAAGATGAAGCTACGGGCAACATCACCACACCAATTTTGCCGACCCCCGGCAAAATTCATGAAAAGGAAAAGCAACACATGAACAAAAATAACACTCTTTTCAGAAGCTGAAGACAAGGAACCAAAAAAGAAAAAAGATTAGACGCAACATCAACATGTAGAACAATAATCGTAGCCATTTTCTCAACGTACATAGTAACCACTACGTTAGCTATCCAAATAACCCTATCCATGTAAACAAAAAGCTATCAGTGAACACTATTAGGTGATAACTTTTTATAGTTTCATGTACCTTTTATCAGTGATAACATGAAATAAAAACATCCACAGTAATTTTGCAAACCCCGTCTAACACAAGTTACCTACAACATGAAAAAACGCCAATATACATAATCAACAAAAACCGCAGCAACGCGCGGTCCGATGCATTACTAGTTATTATTATTTACGATATTACTATTAGTATTATTATTATTATTATTACAATAAAAAGAAAATGATTATTTAAAATACATATATAAAACATATATAAGTATATATATATATATATATATATATATATATATATATATATATATATATATATATATATATATATATATATATATATATATATATATATATATATATATATATATATATATATATATATATATATATATAGACATGAAAATATAACCAATTGAAATAATATATATAATAATATATAACTTGTTCTATTACGAGTATATGTGTTAATGTATATATAAATAATATAGGTTCGTGAATCCGAGGCCAACCCTGCATTGTTAAAAATAGTCATATGTATTTTTACTATAAAATACATTAGGTGAGTTTCATTTGATTCCCTTTTACTTTTTATATTTTTGGGACTGAGAATACATGCAAATTTATAAATGTTTTACAAAATAAGCACAAGTTCATGAAACTACATTCTATGATTGTTTTGTTATACCGGATATCTGTACTTATTATTATTATTATGCTTGGTAACCTAAGAATTAGTGAAAAACACTAATTGACGCGAATCCTAAAGGTAGATCTACGGGCACCAACCACCCCCATTTTCGAATAATGGAAATGCTTTAGTACTTCGAAGGGTTCTTGTCATACATTTGAATAGTGAAATGTATGATGCCAGATATCTTAAGCGCTCTATGTTAAGGTCGGTTACCAGGCGACTCAACGTATGAATGATTTTTGCAGTTGTAATGATCCTGCACATTTAATTAAATGAAATCTTGTGGCTTATTAATTATTATGATTATTATATAGAAATTAAACCTATGAACTCACCAACCTTTTGGTTGACACTTTAAAGCATGTTTATTCTCAGGTATTAAAGAAACCTTCCGCTGTGCATTTGCTCATTTTAGAGATATTACTTGGAGTCATTCATGACATATTTCAAAAGACGTTGCATTCGAGTCTTTGAGTTCACCAAGATTATTATCAAGTCATTTATAGTTGGATATATTAAGAAGTGGTATGCATACTGTTAACTTTAGATGAAAAGAAAGTTTGTCTTTTAAAAACGAATGCAATGTTTGTAAAATGTATCATATAGAGGTCAAATACCTCGCGATGTAATCAACTGTTGTGAATCGTTTGTAATAGATATGGACTTTGTCCGGATGGATTAGGACGGGTCATCACACTAGCATACAAATCTATCGGGGTCACAAGTTAAGCACAACAACAGTAATCGTATTATATTAACATAACTACGCTAACCCAAACTTCTATCATGGCAACATACAGATTAATTAAGCCATCATGGTAATATCAAAACGCATTATTAAACATAAAAGATAAGAGTAAATGTTTAATAAATAAGACAAGCGTTTTGGATAGAAACTTGAAAAAGGCTGAAGAAATCTGCCCGAGATCGCAGTGACACGCTGGGATATCCTCCGAAAAATAAAAGTTATGCTAGCTACTAACTAAAAACTAACTAACTAATTGAATATAAAATTGAAGTGTAAATTGAGTGTGTGTTCAAAATGAGCCCAACGCCCTCTTTTTATACTTGAAAATTGGCTGGATCCGGGTGGCAACCCGGATTGGCAGGCCGTATCAATTAGCCGGATCGAGAGCCAGTATCACTTTGCTAGCCGGATCAATGGGGCGGATCAAGGGGCAGTGTCCGAGAAGTGGCAAGCCGTACTCGGCAATGGCAAGCCGGATCGAGGGGCCGGATCGGGTGGCCGGATATGACTCTGATTAGCTTATTCCTTGGATCGTTCTTGCTTGTTTCCGGGATCGTAACTTGGTTTCCGGGGTCGTAACTTGTCTTTCACCGTTTTTCCTCTAGAATCTTCATTTTAGCTCCGTTTTACCTGATTCTTTTTTCAATGCCTTTGTAATCACTAGATCTACAAAATAAACTGACAAAACTATTATTTTGGCGATAAGGCTCAGAACTTTATTATTTTAGGGCTCAATATCAGGGGTAAAAACGTGACTTTTTGGCCGATATCAAACAGCAATTGAAGATCTAATTTGTTTTTTGGGGTTTCCATGAAATAATGTTAAAGATCTATAAAAAAGATGGTGGGTACAGCTAATGGCAGCCAAACACTTGTTACAACAAGACAAGCTTTACAGATTTAATTTTGAAATTTTGAACAAATTAGGTGAAGAATGCATATAAAATAAATCAATCGCCGAAGATGGTGGTCGGAGTTGCAGATGTTCGGAGGCGGACTTCAATCGGATCTTGTTTTTGTACACCAGATTTGTGAAAGCACCAGATCTACCCGATTTATGAGGACTTCAATTGTATTTCAGTTGCACACCAAATATGTTTTCTTATTGGTTTCGTACACTAGACATGTGAGAACAATTGAAGGACCAATTGTTTGTGGATTATTGAAGAAGAGAAGAGATTGTGGACGAGGTTTAGATTTGTAAGGGATCAATAATCTAATTTTGATTAGAAAAACAAATAATACAATATTTAACAAACATGAGGGACCAATAATGTAATTTTAAAAATGAGGTGACATGGAGTTTACTTGTTATAACAGGTTAAATACATATAATAGAACAATTTAAATAGTTGAATGCATACAATATGACATCTGAAAGTTAAATGCATATAATAGGAATTTGATGAAAATTCAATGCATTTCCAAACAATTTTCCCTAATTCTGGTTTTGGCACAGGTGAGCATGGGATGTTAGTTCTGGGTGGTGAAGGAAGAGGTGATCGGACAAGTCGGATTAGAAGGAAGAGGGGCTTCGACATTGATAGAGGTCGAAGGTGGAGGAGACGTGGGTAAGTATGGAGGTGCGGAAGTAGAGGTGTGAGTACGAATACTTGGAGTAGGTGGACTCGGAGGTTCATGATGATGATGGTATTGATGAGGTTAGAATTCACAGGGAATATCAAGGAAGGGATAAGAGGGAGAGGAGTTTGGTTTCATGGAACCGAAAGGAATTTCATCAAAGGTGACATGTCGTGATATGATGATCTTTTTGGAATCACGGTCTAGACAAAGATACCCCCGATGGTTGGCCGGATTGCTAAGAAAGATGCAAGGTGTAGAACGTTTGGCGAGTTTGTCATATGTTAGGAGATGTGGATAGCACAAACAACCGAAGAATCGAAGGTAGGTGAATTTAGGGTTTTTGTGGAAAATTCAAGTAAACGGGATATCGTTTAAGATGGATGTAGAAGGTAGAATATTGAGTAAATGAGTGGCCATATGAAGGACCTCACCCCAATATTCGGGAAGGGGTCGAGCATGAAAGAGAAGAGATTGGACATAATTATTTATGGTGCGGATCATGCGTTCCGCCATGCCACTTTGTTGAAAGGTGTGTGGGCAGAAAAACTGAAACTCGATGCCATGAGTGGAAAAGAAATCATGAAATGATGCATTATTATATTCAACCCCCGTTGTCGCATTGTGGAGCTTTGATTGTTGCGTTGAATTGATTTTTAACATATGAGTGAAGTAAAAATTTAGAAAACGCATCAGATTTCTTAGGAAGAGGATAGACCCATAAAAAATGTGTATAGTGGTCTAATAATAGCGTGTAATATTTAAAACCACCTACACTGGGAATGGGTAATGTCCATAGATCAGAATGAATTATTTCAAATGGTTTGGAGACAATAGAAGTGTAATGATAGAAAGGTAATCTACCATGTTTTCCTAATTGACATGCATGACATAAAGTTTTGGTCGGAGCTTTATTGCAATTAAAAAACCCACGAGAAACTAAAGTATGTAATATATGATTGCTAGGGTGTCCCAAGCGATTGTGCCAAAGAGGTTGACTCGACGTAAGCAAAACAATTTTAGATAGGTTGGATGGAGTTACAGGGTAAAGATCGCAGTCATTGTCACATCGAATGAGAGTATGTTGGGCATCCTTTACCGAAAAACCAAATTCGTCGAATTCAATAGTGGATTTGTTATCTTTGTTAAATTGTTTAACGGAAATTAGGTTTTTAACAATATTGGGTGTAACAAGGATATTGTGAAGGTGTAGGGACCGGTAGGGGTTTGGTAAGGTGGAGTTTTCCAGATGTTAATACATGTATGGTAGAACCGTCACCGACAATAACCGATGAAACATTGCTTTTATTAAAAATAGTGCCGAGTTTACCTGAGTCCGAGGCTAGGCGAGCAGTGACCCTCGGTGTCCATGTACCACTCGTCACTTTATCACTTATATTAAGAATGAAAGGCCGAAACTTTAGGGAGTGTTTCGGGGAAAGAGAATTAAACTTAATATGACTCTAATACCATAAAATTGTCATTATTTTTCAATGACTTTTTCATTCTCATTATGTCAATATATAAAGATATTACATGGGCTTTACATAGCTAAACACAAACTAATGGGCTCAAACCAAATATAAATAATACATATATATATATATATATATATATATATATATATATATATATATATATATATATATATATATATATATATATATATATATATATATATATATAATGCATGTATAATACACTAATACATGTATCATAATTTTGAAAACACTTAAATTAATTGTCATCTCATATGCATGCATGCAAGATCATGCAAAGCATAATCATAATGTTACAACTAACTTTGACTTTCTCCTCCCTCATTCCTTATTAAAATCGACCAAACACACACACATATTCACTTCATAAACTTTATTTCTCACCTACAATAACTCTTTCACTTTACAAGAACACATTCAACCACCTTCATAAATCTTCATTTTTTCTTCATATCTTCATCTTCATCTTCTAGATATAATAGTCTCTAACTCTATTAATTTCTTCTATATATAATGCCCTCTTGTAAAGATCTAATACGATTTAAAACTAGTAACATATTGTGTCTTAAACACATCAAAGGGTATTCTTTATCTTCTAAGTATGTGGTTGTAAATATTATGTAAATATGTTATAATAGATAAAACTAAACTTATATCAAGATTTGATAACTTGAAGACATGTAAAACTTGTTAAAACACCACATGTAACCTTAAGCCAAAAACAGTCAAGATTTTCATTCACAAACTCACGACTTAAAAAATATGTTAACTAATTTTTCTAGAACTATCCTTTTTACCACATGTTAACATATATGTTTAACATCTTTCGTAAAATTTCTTACTTTAATGACATGTGTAACTATTTTTATTTATTTGTTTTAGCAATGTATGTTCAAATATCGACATATCTGACCTTTGTTAATCAAAATGGATATAACTAAATCACAAAGATGAATTTGTAAATTTAGCTTAATGTTTTAGAAAGGAAGCACATACATAAAACTTTTAGAATTGTATTCATTAACATTCATAAAGAAATGAGCTAGATATGTTCCTTGAAAGTTGACCTTAGATTTTGTTCATCTAAGAAAACTATTATTTTAGATCTATACAAAATTTAATCTGAATAAACTTTACCACCAACTTTTACTAGTTTTACAACTATTTTATACTCGGGATGAGAATAGATGCTTACTTTTTTTTCAAAGCTTGTTAACATGAGTTTCGTAGTCCCTTTTTAAATATTTTACATTATGGGACGAGAATCATGCTTGATTTATGCTTTACGTTGTAAAAACAAGTTTTTAAAAATATATTCTATTATATCGAGTGCTGCTTACATAATCCTAAACCCCGATTCTGGTATGGTTAGTTACCAGTTTAGTAAACGTAAATAATTTGAATAGATCTATTTGGGTCTGACAACCCACATCCGGGTTAGTTTCAACTAGATGGATGCGCAAACTTCGTTCTTTAGCACTTTGGATTATGAGTGACTGCTTATTTTTCGGGTACAACCTTGGGTAAGTTCGATATCTGGAGTTCATGTATATCAGATGTTTTTAATCCGTTTATAAATGTTTATAAACTGTGAAATCTTGTGGTCTATGTTACTGTAAACCTATGAACTCACCAACAATACGTTGACCGTTTTTAGGATGTATTCTCAGGTCCTTAGTCTACGCTTCTAAGAACATTGGATTAGAAGTCGAGCATGGTCACATGGTAGAGGTAGTTAATCAATACTGGGACAACTAAATCACGTCACGTCATAACTGCTGAGGCGGGGGTGTGACATATACGGAGTAACGATGAACAACCTACAATCAAGTAATTAATACTTAAATCAAATTAAATAATTTACTTATAAAAATTGTAATAAGTTGTTTTCCATTAGTTATTTCATGGCTCTGTGATGATGACTGTTCGATTTGTATTGGTGTAATAATCTACTGCAAGAACCAGAGGATGTTCCCTTCAAAACTGTTAGTATCTTATACATCCTTGATTGAGGTATAAAATACATGAAATACTTGCGGATTTTAGTACTTATATCATCAGAATTAGGGCGAAAAAGCCTTTCGGGAGCTGATTCTGACACCGAAGTGCAGCTAAATACACCACTGTTAAAGGATGGCAGACTTGGGATCCATAAACATACACCTCAAGAAATGACTGAAAGTATCAAAGGATTATGTTTTCAACTCATCCTGTAAATCAACATAAAATTTTGACCCATAATATAACTGTGTTGTTCAAGATATCACGGATTGTTGCATTTTGGTAGATCAAGGAGAGCAATATTTGGGGACAGGTTCATCAATAAGAATGACGTCCTTGGCTGTGGCATATCTTTGATTTCAAGAATTGTAATATTTACCAAAAATGGTGATATCATGGGTAGACCTATAAATCTAAATGTTTCTGCAAATGTCATTCCTACTTTGAAGCCTGCCATTATCATCTCAAGTGTAAATGAAAGGTAAGGTAGAATATTTTAATTATTTAGAATTAATTTAATTATTTTATATAAATTTATTTTATTTTATTTTATTGTGTGTGTATTTTGAAGGGTTTTAATTAATTTCGGGAGGGATGAGTTTGTCTTTAAATGAGCTTACCTGGATCTGGGTAAAGATTATCAGCCGTTCAAAAATCTTAAACTATATTCTTCGTTATTATTATTATTATTACTAGTTAATAACCCGCGATTTTGCGGGTTTTTAAAATAAGAGATTATAAAATCTATTTTGTGAGGTAACGTAAATTTATTGAAATGAATAATCATTGGCATATGAATGAAAAAAGATAAATATGGTTGAATATAATTCATGATGTTATAAATGCAATGCAATGGTATAGTAAATCAAACAATTAAGTAACACGGAATACGATACAATGGAATAATGAACCCGTACAATGGAATAATCTACTAAGTTTTTTTTCCATCTTTTTGGCCGGAGGTCCGTTGGAAGCAATCTCTTTATCCGTCGAACATAGAGAGGGAGGAGTTTCTCTACTCTTATGAGTGTTTCACTTGGGGTGGAGAAATGACTTCTCTTTGTTTAAGGTAGAGGAGGGATTGTCTACGTCCCACCTCCCCCATATCCTACACGTGTGGGATTGGGTATTGTTGTTGTTGTTGTTGTTGTTGTTGTCGTGTATACAACTACAATGTTGCCTCTAACATGAAAACTAACATATAACTAACGACCAACCAATCCCCGTGATGTTTATATTTATATTTATCATCTACAAAGGAGACCTCATCTCCCTTTAAACAGTTGCACCTAATTGCACCTGATTACTCTTTGTAGAAGCTCCCAACAACCAAGAGCCAGATAAGAGCTTAAGTTGCCAATCATACACTCATCGCCAATCAAAATCTTACTTCATAGTTTTATAATGCTTAAGGTAAACAATCTTTAAAAATGATTCTCGAATATGCAAATAGCATTACAACTAATAACATTCAAATGCAAGCAACCTAAAAAGAGGCATACCTTCTCTTGTTGCTTCATCACATTTTAAGGTAGACTCAAACGCATGTTTACTGTCAACCTGGTGATCTCGAATAGTAGACTAGATTAGAAACAATACAACATTTAAAATATACCCAAAATAAGCATGAAACTTAAACAGTCTAATGGTGACTCTAAAATATTAACTTACCTTCACACAATTGTGCCAAGGTCTTTCGTTGAGTAACCTCGATCCAAATTGCGCATCACATAATTATTGTAGCCTTTGACAGTTCTCATAAATATATATGATGTGGAGATACCTTTAATCCGTGTTTCTCCTTACACTCATCTAACCAATTAACTGATTCCCCCATAGCTAATGTTTTTAAGATGACTCATCTACAACAAAAGTAAACCAAATCATCCTATTTAATGAAAATGAGTCACAATACAAATTAGTTTGGCATATCAAAAACATTGTTGCCAATTTAACTTGTCCATCAATGATTCAATATCAAACACTCCACAAAATATATGACTTTGACCAAAAGTCGATAAATAAAATAAAACTATATTCAAATTATGCCCAAATACTTGTTGTTTCCACGTTAGAAAATATAACCAAGTACAAAATAACATTCCTTTTATTATACAACCAAAACCTACAATATAGCTATAGAACTATTATAGCAGATAGAAAATGCATGATTTAATAAAATAAATAAATAAATTAGATTATCAATTCATGAAAAGTAATATTGACACCCTAATTATATTAATTTAAAATATTTGATAGATATAAGCAGATACATCTAACATTTGGGCAATCAATAAAAGGACTAGTCATTGTATGTCATGTTATCTGACCAGTAGCTATATTCATAATAAGTTGGCTCCCTTAGAGAAAATCTTTTATTGACTGTAGCATACTTGTTAGCTTATTAGACCATTCACAGTGGTGCCCGAGTGATGGGCCGTGATGAGGTGTTTTTGTGGGCTATAGTGATGATTTGGCAAAAGTGATGGCGTGATTGTGTGATGGAGTTTGTAGTGGTGGGCGTGATGAATATGTGATGAGTTAATTTTAATTTAGTTTTTCATTATTATTATTATTATTATTATTATTATTATTATTATTATTATTATTATTATTATTATTATTATTATTATTATTATTATTATTATTATTATTATTATTATTATTATTTTATTATTATTATTATTATTATTATTATTATTATTATTATTATTATTATTATTATTATTATATTTATTAAATTTGTTATATTTATTAAATTTGTTATATTTATTATTATTATTATTACAAATAAAAATCACTAATTTTTTTTTTAAACGGCACTTTTATTATCACAAATTCACGATTACAATTTTTTCAAAATTAAGATTAAACAATAACAACGATAATAAAGCTAAACAACGATAATACAACACAACATTTAGAAATCATTGAGATCAGGAGAATCTGACGAATAGAATTTGTCATCCGTGCCGTACTGTGGCCCGGAGGGTACGTAGTCCTCTTCATCAGACACAATGTTTTCGCTCTCATCCTGGAACTAGATATACAACTTGATAATTTCGTTGTTGGTCACAGCTCAACCCACAAGCATGATCCAGTCTTCTTCATCTTTAAGAAGACTGGCCGGAACATTTGGTTCCTTAAAGAACCACACTTGTGAGAATGTAAGAGGTATGTCCTCTTTAAGAAAATCAAGTAGTTCCGACAACGGATAACTTCGGACATTCATGCAATACTCCCTCTGTTGAGAATCATCGGTAGAGTAATTCTTGACCTCCCGGTCAAATTCCCCACCATAGTTAACTTGTAGCATAACATTCATTTGAGACATTTTGAAGTTATAAAAGTAAGAAGTTGTAGAGAAGTAAGTGTATGAGGTGTGGTTTGATAACAGATGAGGGGTTGTATTTATAGGGGTAGAAGCACTTGTTTGGACGAATCCAATGTTTGAATTAAACACATGTTGAATACAGCTTTAATAAAGTAATAGTGGAATGCAGCTTTTTACAGAGCATCTCTTCTCAATACAACTTTATACAGAGCATCTCTGCTCAATACAGCTTTATTAAAGCAATAGTTATATGCAGAGAATCTCTGCTGAGCATCTTTGAACGAATCCAAGGTTGAAATTACAAAATATATTGGAAATAAAAATCACACAATTTATTAAAATTCAAAATACAACAATTTATTAAACATAATACATACTGAAAATAGATTAAGCGTTTAAACTTCTAAAGTTCGGTGGAAGGGCCCAAATGTGTTCAGTGAGATCATTTCGAAGTTGGTCGTGAATGTTTCTATCTCGTATTTCTTGTTCTCTTACATCACGACTTCTAGATCGATTCCTTACATAGTTAGGATTAGCTTCATTAGTCCTAAGTAATTCTTCTTATAGCCATGAAATGTTGAAGCCATTATCCTCGACTATCATGTTGTGCAAGAGCACACAACAATACAATATTCGTCTCAACTTGTTGACGGTGTGTGGTCGTCCAGCCATTTGTAAAATATGGAATCTACCTTGAAGAATACCGAATGTTCTTTCGACATCTTTACGTGCACTTTCTTGAAGGTTGGGGTCGAATATGCCTTCATCAACGTTGACCAATCTGGATAAATACCGTCCACCAAATAATAACCATTTGTTTATTCATTTCAATTAACAGTAAATGGAGCAAATGGTGCATTTCCATTCTTAATGTCCTCAAACAACGAAGATTGATTCAAAACATTAACATCATTGTTTGCACCTGCGGCACCGAAGAATGCATGTCAAATCCATGTATCATATGAAGCAACTGCTTCAAAAACTATGGTCGAATGACCTTGATGACCACTAGTATATTGCCCTTTCCAAGCATTTGGACAATTCTTCCACTTCAAATGCATGCAGTCAATGCTTCCAAGCATTCCCTTAAACCTATGTTTTTCTTCGTGCGCGCTATACAAACGAGCTATATCGCTACTCGTTGGTTTCCTCAAATATTCATCAACATATAGTTCTAAAAGACATTTACAAAAGCTATTGAGACAGAGAATTGATGTACCTTCAGTCATTTGTAAGTATTCGTCAAACATGTCCGCTGTTGTACCGTAAGCCAATTGACGCATCGGGGATGTACATTTCTGTATCGTAGTAAAACCTTGTCGACCAAGAGCATCACTTTTTTATTTAAAATATTCAAAATGAAGTGGTAATGGATCGACATCGTAATTGATTATATCATTCACGATACGCTTAAATAATCCACTACTCATTCTAAAACGTCTCTTGAATCTATTTTCAGGATAAACTAGATTATCTGAGAAGTAGTGTTTGTATAGGTTATCACCTGCAAGTTCACGATCTCTAGGAATATAAATTCGAGTTCGTGGAACACGTACATTGTTTGCAGCCTCTTCTGCTGCAGCCTCTTCAGCTTCTAATTCTTCGGCCAATTCTCGTAAAATCATCAATTCGTTTTCATCATCCGAATTCCATATATCAAAAAGTTTAAACAAAGTTTTTGCCATTGAATTTTTTGCTAAGTATATAAGTGATATATTGAAAAAAGTGTGTGAATAATTAAAATGGGAAGAGTGGGATATATATATAACGAAAAAAATATTCTGCAAATTCAAACAGCTATAAATCCGTTATATCCACGTGGCAATTTCCCATTCGATAAACGCATTTACCTTCTCCGGTGATGGACTCATTGAGCCGAGCAAAAAAAACCTCCATCACGCCGCACAGGGGCGCGATGGAGGTGCGGTGAAGGCAAAATTGCTTCGATCATGCTGCATTGCGAATGGTCTTAGTTATTAGCCGTATATATTTGACTTGCATCGATCTAATGAACTATCAATCTCAGAATACGTAAATAATTCAGTACAATTTAGATAAATCAGGCAGCGGCTTGTTGAAAGTAACCTATATCAAGTGCTTAAACCAATATAGCGAGAACCTATATATTTGAAATTCATATGTTAAATTCCCTTTCAGATAATACCCACTTGAAATTGAACTAATTACCAAGTGGTTTAAATTTAGCACTCCATCCTGAAAATGTACATATATTGAACTCAAATTAGCTTATGAAGGTGACTTAGAAACAGAATCTCACAATTACATTACAATCGACAGTTGTATTCATGTTTACCTAATCCAATGAAAAAGATGAGTGGCATCGAACTGGTTCAAACAATTGAACACCAGTCCATCTTCCAATTGTGATTGTGCCATTGAATAATTACCACAATCTAATTCTTGATTGAATCGTCGATTGTTGATGTGCGAACCCTAATGCTTCGTTAACCCTAATTATTGTTTCCTGAGTGAATCAATCTATCGATGTTGAACCCTTCGATTGTTGATGTGCGAACCCTAATGATCTGTTAACCCTAATTGATTCCCTATTGAATCACTCGTTGATTTATTTAGGGCTTACAATATTTTTTTTTTCTGATTTCAAGATTGATTTGGAATTGTTGTTTATGCCAGTATCGATGTTAATTAAGTTTGTTAGAGGATTGCCCATTTTTGTCACTCAACAATTGAAAAATAGGAGACAGACAATTGTTGAGTGATCAATGAATCTAATAGTTATAAACTTATAATTTAAAGTGACTTTTTAATCTAATGGTCTTTTCTTCTCCATTTAATTTTTTTTAAAATGATTAGCTGAAGATAACTTTGTAATTAAATATAATATAGATGTGGTTTGTGGTGGCTCTTATTGTCTGGATGTAATTGGATTTCTAGTTGTTTTTCAATTTTTGAAAATGTTTCGGCATCATTTTTTGTATAGTTTTTATGGACTTTTCAATTTTATGTATATGAGTTTGTGTTCAATAGTTTTTCATTTGTGCAATGTAATGGATTAATTTAGTGCAGGTTCAGTTGTTAGCTCAAATAGATCTTGGGGTCTATTGATTCATACGATGTTAAGTCTAACTTAAATTGTAACACTCTTAGATCGTCTAGATCTACTTTTATTTAATATTGATTATTTTCCAAAAATAGTAATAAGTAAATTCTACCAAATGTCTTTTCAAAATTCAAATTTTCATAACAATAACTCTACTTTTCACCCTCAATTCTCAAATCGAAACCCTTACTCCCCTCCTTTTCCAATTATACTCTCCATAGGTCCTGACAAACAATATCTACATTGGTGATTTGGTGACATATTCTTGGTGAATTTAAAAGAAGTTATTAGACCAAACTTATATGTTCGAGAAGGAATAGGTTAGATATTATCCTGTTTGGTCATTTTATTTTGTTTAAGACTCTTTTATAAACTCGTTTTTAAGTGTGTTGTGTTGCTGCAGATATTGTGGTATCGGTGCTGCAAATACTAACAACGTATGATTCATGCGTTAATGATCATAGACCTAGAAATAATGGAAGCTGAAGAGTATGTGAATACGCTAACAAATTTTGAGTTTACTTACCTATGTTCCTGGACTTTATCACAAAATTTTGAAAGAGACTAGAAAATAGTGTTTTTGTTTTAATAGGACTCTCGATGTGAAACTTTAATGTTTGGTGGGGTTTTAGTATTATGGGTTTGAAACGAAAAGTTATATTGAATATCTGTCACAAAATGTAATCGGGGCTAGATGTAAGATGACCATCTTGACCTTAGGGTTTTAATACTTGTTTATTTTAATTTTATGTTTAGTGTTATCTGGCTATTTGGTTAAGACCAGTTTATGACAAGGGTCACAGAACTGATGTGTTTGTTTGATTTAGACTCCGTTAGGGTTGCTTAGGGAGAAACTTAAGATATTAGATAACTGATAAATACCCGTGTGTTGTGGGGTATTGTGTTATAACACAATTTATGTGTAGAATCAGCTGACTTTTGTCACTTTGACACCTTCTTTTATTTCTAGATATCTCCCTTCTCACCTATCTCTCTAAACCTTGAGTTTGAATCTCTTAATCTCGTTTTTGGATTTCAGTTGTGTTGTGAATCTGGTTACAACTAATTTCGTGGTCAATTCAAGGTAACAATTAGTGATTTTTGAGTCCAAATCAGTAAGTTTTGGTGGTTTTAAGTTAGATTTTGTCAAAAGTAGGTTTTAAGTCAAATCTAGATCAATTGGTGTTGTTAATGCATAAAATTAGAGGGTTTATGTCCCTAAACATTTTCCTAGCTTGTAGTGTATAGATTTTGGGTCAAAAACAAGTCTGGAAACGAGATTGGAGTGTTTTGGTTCAAAAACCCGTCGAGTTCTGTTGCTGCTGCAGATGAACTGTAGCCGCATAGATGCATCTTGTAACCGTGCGGATGGACTGTGCAACCGTACGGAAGTATCTGTGATGCAGATGAAAATGTGATGTGTAACCGGGTTCAGATAGTGCAACCGCATGGATACACGATGTATCTGCACGGATGGACCCTCCAACCGTACGGATGGACCTGTAACCATACGGATGTGAACCGGCTCAATACTTGTTGTTTAAATGGCTGTTTATAGCCGTTATGTTTTTCGTATGTCTAATTTTGATTGGAACATTGTATTAACTTAGTTTATGTTGTTCTCAGGTGATAAGAACTAGGATAATGGTCAATAGATAGAATCTGAGCAGTTGCTGGTAATCGGTGAGTTGGTCTATCTTCGGATAGAATATTAAGTAGCTGACCGCGCTACTTGTTTAGACTCCATTTACCATGTTTATAATGTATTATCATGTGTAGTTTAGTTATGACCATGCTAGATAGGATGATTGCATGACTGATTACATGTGATCTTATGTTTACACTGTGTGAAGACACCAACCGAGACGGCAAGGTTGGGAACCCACCGAGGTGGCAAGGTAGGGTTAGTGTTGTAGCGACCCACCAAAATTGTCATTGACGGCGTCGTCTACTTAGGTCCCGTTACGTGGTCATAGTTCTTTAAAACAACGTTTGACCAAAATATGTCGCATTCATTTCAATTATAAAGATGTTTCAAAGTTTACAAAGTAGTTCAACGTCTAAACATGTTACAACGTATTAAGTACAATTGAAACCTATGCGACACAAATTAAGTTAAGTCAAAAGACGTTCCACGTATGCATGTATACTCGACATCCAAGTAAGTATCAAAAATAATGTGCGGAAGCATGTATCACCTAGTGTTCAAGGACCTGAGAAAACATATAGAAAACTATCAACGAAAAACGTTGGTGAAATCATAGGTGTAATAGTAACGTTGTTTTTGAACCACAAGATTTAATATAGTTGATTATCCAAATCGTTTGTATTTCAAAAGTATGTTCGCGAGCACCCAATTATCAAGACTTAACTGTTTTGTACCCTGTTACGTAGTCATAGAACATACACTATACTCGAAAATATATTTCATCCGCTAACGGTAACGAACCATCTGAATTAGGGCTCGTTAAGCCCAATGTGATCACATAACATAAGTTCACGTTTACACCCTACAAGTGTAACTAATGATAATTGAATTGAGGCTTTTTGTTCTAACTCGTTGTGGAATGTTTATTTTCGTACTTGTGTTCAAAGCATAAAAGTATGATACGTATATGTTTCTCATCCCATAGTTTAAAAGTAAAAGTTGTTGAAAAGGTGGGACTATGATCTCACCTTGAGTACAAGAGTAAATAAGGTACTTCACAAGTAACGTGTGCAAGAACGATGTGACAACCCGGAAATTTCCAACCAAATTTAAACTTTATCTTTATATTATTCCGACACGATAAGTAAAGTTTGTTAAGTTAAATCTCAAGAATTTTAAATTGTGTTCATACATTCATTATAACCTCGACTAAATTCCGATGATTCACGAACCGTTATATATAAATAAATATGTATATATATTTATATATATATTATAACTTGAGAATATTAATAAAGTATTAAACGTATAATACTTTACATGAACGTATTTGTTTCAATATGTTTATCAATGGAATTAGAAGATAATATCAAATGATTGATTTATCAGATACATTATGATATGATTACGGGTCTATGTTATGAGGTCCACTGTGATTTAAGAAATCTATTCTTTTTGACAACATTCGAAAAATGGTAAAGTGATTTATAAGTAAGAACGTGAAGTGTAAATAATTTAGATGTTGGATATCGACAAGTTAAGTAACTCGACATTTTTCATTAAGATGATTTCATACGTTTATTTAACCTTTGAACTTTATCCCATGCTTCACCAACAAACTGTAATTTAAAAACTTGAAACCTATTATGAATATATATGATTCTACTTTTCTAAAATATTTTATGATATAACGATTTCCATTATTTTAACCTTTAAACAAAATGATTCTTAAAAATATATTTGGTTTTAGAAAACAAAATTATTATATTTATTTGATTTAGTTTCAAACGTACAAAAACGTTTTCAGTTTAAAAAGAACTTTATTATTAAAACGTATATAACTTTTATAAATATCTAGAACCACTTTTGACAACTCATTACTTAACCAGTATGATAAAGATAACAATATTTATATTTTATTTTATTAAATATATATAACGATTTAAATTAATATTATATATATTTATACGCGTATTATACGTACATAGTTTTATACTTTTACTATACTTAAATTTTACCTTTACTTTATTTTTACTTTACTTTAACTTTAATAATTCACTTTAATAATTCATACTTTAATAATTCACTTTAATAATTCATAATTTAATAATTCACTTTAATAATTCATACTTTAATAATTCACTTTAATAATTCATACTTTAATAATTCACTTTAATAATTCAAAAATCTATTATAAATAGAATTCAATAGGTTTCATTATTTCATAGAAACTTGAAAATATTTTTCTCTAAACTCTCTCAATCGATTTACATATATATATTTACTCCGTATTATTTCAAGACATTATTAGTATACATAAAATATTACGTCAGAGTGCTGTCCGAGTGATTTTGAAATTGTTTTTCGAGTGGGATTGGATTAAGGAAATTATGGGTTATAGCTATGGAGGTGATTGGGTATGGTTCATGGGTATGCTCGTGAGGTCAATATAGTGTTTATCATCTCCGTTGCGTCTACGTACCTTTCCTGCAATATTGAATCTCAATATTGATACGTGAGTACTCATAATTTAACTTTTACATACTAATAGTGTATCCCTGACTAGTGCTCGAGTATATAGGATTATGCATGTTTGTACTTTTGATATTGCCTTTAGTTAGGTTATGTTGAATCCTGAATTAGTTATATATGCGACTGAGATAAGGTATAAGATATGCATGTCGTTGGAAAGCTAGCGAAAAATTAAGAACTTTTCATTTAGATATCGAATGATTTCGATGAACGGATTTGAAGTTATAGTCCATCGAATTTTTGTATTATTATTAAAAATGATTATTATTATCGTCGTTATTATCGTAGTTCTAGTTTTATCTTATTATTATTATTATTATTATTATTATTATTATTATTATTATTATTATTATTATTATTATTATTATTATCTTTATCAATATAAGGATTTATCATTAAAAATTGTTATTTTTTTTATTATTACTATCGTTATTATCGTTAAAGTTATAATTAGTATTATTATTATTATTATCCAATTATTATTATTATTATTATTATTATTATTATTATTATTATTATTATTATTATTATTATTATTATTATTATTATTATTATTATTGGTATTATTATTATTATTATTATTATTATCATTATTAATATATATATCATTATTTAAAAATGGTTATTGTTATTGTTATTATTATTATTACTATATTATCATTAAGATAATTATTAGTATTATCGTTAATAATGTTATAGTAACTATCATTATTAATATTAGTGTAATTAAAACAAATATTTGTAACACCTAATTATTTTGATTACTATTATTATCATTATTACGAACACGATATAAAAGACGATTAAAAGCTATTAAATGAAACGATTAGGAAATAATGGGTAAGAGTATCATGATGAAATTAAAATATTATAAGATATTGATTTAGATAAAATTATCGTTCTTATTATTTTTATCATTACTATTATTATTAAAATTATCGTTATTATTAAAACTATCATTTTAACAAAAATTATCATTTTAATAGAAATGTCATTGTTACTATAAAATATCATTATTATTATTATTTTAAATAGAATTATTATTTCAAAGATAATATTAAAAATTATCGTAAATATTAAAGTTATCATAATTAGAATTATCGTTTTATCATAATGTCATCTTAGTAATTATAAATATTGATATTTTTATAATAATAATTATTATTACAAAATAATACAACTTTTACTTACTATAATTATAGATATTATTTTATCAAATAAATATTTGATACAAACATATTTTACTACGTGTAATAACTTACTTTAATAATACCTATCATATTATCTTTATAATATTAAATGAACCCTATAAATTTTATTACTTAATATATATAAAAGTATATATTTTATTATATAAATATAATATAAAATTTTATTTATTAATAAATAAATTATATTATTTACTCTAATAAATCTTTTAAAAATATTTAAAAATATAAAACGACGATATTTAAACTATATATTAATCATGTATAGATTTTTGGAAATTATTTTGAGTCAAATTTACTTTTGTTGACTTTTGCATATTAGTCTAGAGCATTAGGATTGTGGTACACTATGACTTGACCTAATTTGTTAGACAAATATTGACCAACACATAAATATATATAATTAATTTAGGTTCGTGAATCCGAGGCCAACATTGCACTTGTTCAATGACGTTATATGTATTTTTACTACGAAATACAGTATGGTGAGTTCATTTACTCCCTTTTTTACTCATTACATTTTTGGACTGAGAATACATGCAAATGCTTTATTAACTGTTTTACAATATTTATATGCGTGAGTTTCATTTACCTTTTTACCCTTTATATTTTTGGGACTGAGAATACATGCGTTTTTATAAATGTTTGACGAAATAGACACAAGTAATTGAAACTACATTCTATGGTTGAATTATCGAAATCGAATATGCCCCTTTTTATTAAAGTCTGGTAATCTAAGAATTAGGGAACAGACACCCTAATTGACGCGAATCCTAAAGATAGATCTATTGGGCCTAACAAACCCCATCCAAAGTACCGGATGCTTTAGTACTTCGAAATTATATCATGTCCGAAGGAGGATCCCGGAATGATAGGGGATATTCTTATATGTATCTAGTTAATGTTGGTTACCAGGTGTTCACCATATGAATGATTATTTTTTGTCTCTATGCATGGGATGTATATTTATGAGAACTGGAAATGAAATTCTTGTGGTCAATTAAAATGATGGAAATAAATGATTATGATAAACTAATGAACTCACCAACCTTTTGGTTGACACTTTAAAGCATGTTTATTCTCAGGTGTTAAAGAAATCTTCTGCTGTGCATTTGCTCATTTTAAAGATATTACTTGGAGTCTTTCATAGCATATTTCGAAGAACGTTGCATTCGAGTCATTGAGTTCATCAAAGATTATTATTAAATCAATTTATAGTTGGATAGTGGATATTATGAAATGGTATGCATGCCTGTCAATTTTTGATGTAAAGAAAGATTGTCTTTTAAAAACGAATGCAATGTTTGTAAAATGTATCATATAGAGGTCAAATACCTCGCAATGTAATCAACTATTGTGAATCGTTTATAATGTATATGAACGGGTCCTTTCAGTTGGTATCAGAGCGGTGGTCTTAGCGAACCAGGTCTGCATTAGTGTGTCTAACTGATAAGTCGTTAGGATGCATTAGTGAGTCTGGACTTCGACCGTGTCTGCATGTCAAAAGTTTTGCTTATCATTTCTAGTCGGAAATTATCTGCTTATCATCCATAGGAAATTACCTGCTTATCATTATTAGTCTAGACACGTCTTGCTACATTAATTGCATGAGTAGTGTATAGACAAAATTCATATCTTAGCGTATCTACTAAATCATATCTTATCGTATCTGTTACGTTAAACTTTGCCTGACATATCCCGCAAATTCCTCCGTAATCTATGAAATCTTTTGATCTCTATATATAGATATCCTATGTAAATAGAATACCACCGATAGCCGAAAAATCATTTTATATCGAAAATCCTTTATCCAATCGTACGAAATGGAATTTGTCATCAGTTCAAGTCACTCGGATTCCGAAATGGAATCTCACTCAAGCTCCGAAAGCAGTGTGACCGGAATGGATCAACCAATCAGTCATCACCTATTCTGGATGAATTGGGGATGGGTTCGTAGCCTCCTCAATCATTGGAAACAAGAAGAAGGCGATCCTTTCCATCCACCACATTGCCCTCTTGGCGAAGAGCCTGAAGCACTTACCGGCAAACCTGTTCGAGACACCATTTTCTCGCTCATTTCCAGAGTATCTCGTCACGATTATATATTACATCAAATTTTAGATTTTATTTATCCGCTCGTCCGAACCGACAATCACCCAGGTGTAATAGAAGAAGTCAACGAGCTTCGCGCTCGGGTAGTGGCTTTGGAGAATATGATGCAGAGATTACAAACACCAGCAGCATAACCAGTACCACCATCATCAACGCCAACAGTACCATTACCACCTCTAACCACAACCGCGTCGTAAACCTCAACTTCACAATCTGTCCCACGAGCATCAACGTCATACGCACCATAGATACCAAGGAGTACCAACAACAATAACTGACGAAGTATTAATTCATAACTTCATTGGAGAAACATTCCGCGGCGATTATATAATCTCTAAAGTCTAAGAGATTATCTAATCTAGCCCTAACCATAAATCAGTTAAGCTAACCAAAATGATAGAAGGAAGAGTAGAAACCCTGACAAAAATTGTGTGTGATTAACAAGTTAAACTTGTTTTACCAACAGCATCAACAGTACCGTCAACGTCACCAGTATCGTCAGTACAGTCAACATCAGAATCAACAACACCTATAATATCACAAACTCTGTCAGTTCAAGAATCACTGTGGACATCATTACGAATCAATAACGTGTATATTGTATCAACAAGTTATGAAGAATTAACTCATTCCCTCTAAAGAAATTATATATATATTTTATATATATATATTTTGAAATAAAAAATAAATCTTTCCCTGCTAAGCTATTGTGTGTGAATCTTAACTACTCTGTTAATTCATATTACAAATATGCAATAATGTACGTCCCTCGCCCACGACTTAACCATCGTTAACTACAATCTCTGTCTCAATTCAACAAATTCCAATTCCTAATAAATCAAGTATATATTTGATTTTACACTTCATCATTGATGTAACCGTAACTTTTCAGATAACATCATTCGTACTTTGCGAAGTTCACAAGAATTTAACGAAAACCAACATCACATCTCAACAAATAACGAAGTATTGATTCATAGTTTCAATATTATTGAAGAAATACTTATGTAACCTCTAAAGCCTTCAAGGAATTATTCAATTCTAGTTCCAACCGTAAATCGAATGAGTTTAATTTAGTATTAACTCATTAAAATCTATGTTACATCTGAGGAGAATATATACATATATATTTTCATAAAGACTGTAATAAAATTCTTATGTACCAAATATTAATTGTGAAATTTTTTTAACGGGTAGGTAATACCCGAGAGATATATATAAATTCACAATTAATATGTTACATTCTTCGAATTAGATTAAGCAAATTATCAATTATACTTCATACTTTCACAATAATATACATTCTTTCATAGAAATCAAAACAACCATACTCATTCAAACCCAATTACATATTCTGATTTTAAAATATCAGAATTCAATTCGAGATATAACCGGTACCATCACTTTTAGATTCCTACATCTTTCAAAGCTATACTTTGACTTCAAAAGTGTGTTAGAACATCAAATGTATACAAACAATTACAATCTGTGTTCAAACCCTTCGAAAATCTCTGAAGATACTTCAAATAATGAGCAATCGAGATGATGATCCAACCACATGTTACCCACAGTTATGTACTTAAAAAGCTCTCGAAACCAAAGTCATAATTCAACACATATCTGTGTCAGATCTTTTGGCATTTATTAGCAAAAATAACCTTGCAATTCCTTTGCAAAGTAACAAATTATATCACAGCTCTAGCAAGACAACTTCGATTTTTTCATTTGGAGTAGCCTTATCATAATTTTGATATATGTGATTACCCTTTTGTTACCGGAGAACCTTTCATATTCCACCACATTAGCAATAAACTTACCAACTACTTCACTGATCTTAGGCATTCCGAAGAATCTTTATATTTATCGAAACCTCATCATTTACTCATCTGCCTCTTGTAACGAGAATTGCCATACGAATCATTGGGAATTAGCAATCAGTATTTTGAAATCTCACAGCATGTTGATGCCAACAGTTATACATAACGTCTATTTCCAAGGCTTACATACTTCGAATGTGAAGTTTCTGAAAAACACTCTGAACCGCGAACTAGTTCTCGAAATGCTGATGAAGCAACAAAAACTGTAAACGACCTTAGCAGTAAAAAGTTTGATGATAAAGATTAGTGTATTAACAAAGCTCAGAAATAGAGAAGTTTTGAAACTGGAAAACGGATTGAGCAAAGTATGAAGGAGGCTGTGGACAAATCAAAGACTGAACCTGCCTTCAAAGAGTCCAAATGATTCAGTATCTGCTGAAGTCATTAACGAATACCTTGCTCCTTACACTAAACCCTTACAGACAATATTCTTCATCATCCTCTGATATTAGAAATTCTAAGATATCATCGTATCTTTCATTATAAATATCCTCCATATTTCTGAAGATATTTCCATAACTATTCTTATCTGGAATCATTTACCTCTTTGCGCTATCTGTATTACATCAAAAAGGAAACTGTTTAGTTCCTATACTCTGTAAACCTTTGAGTTTAAAATATGAATGTTTTTGAAGTAGTGTTGGAAACTGAAGCATGAGTTAGTATAATATAATGACACTTGATCAACGTGATTATATTACAGTAATTCATGCTGAGTTTCTAAATGGAACGTGATGATTCACAGATCATAACATCATCATGTGCCATGTTATACGACTCTTGTATTCTATTTAACCTCTAAAATATCAAGAAAATATTTCTTGATGATTCGGCCTTTTCCAAGGTATTCTAGTAATTTGACAAGTCAAGATTGTGTCATCACAATTTCCTTCCTAGAACATTAACAATGTTCATTCCGAAATTCATATCTGTGAATTCTGGACCATTACAAGCGGTGCTTAATCGCAAGAAGAAGAAACGAAAGGACAAAACTCTGAAATAGAAATTGGGGTATAAATTGCAGCAAATAAAATAGAGCATTAACTGTGGATGACAATGATTATAGAAGATAGAAACAGAGACTTTGAAATATAAGGGAAGATATAAAGCCCAACGACAAACCAAAAATTATAAACCATATATATCGATGCATATAGCAATATAAAGACACGGGAGAACTAGAAACACTATAAACCCAAGAGTATAGTAGAAGTAAATAGATTCTTCCGGCAGTAGATGAAAAAGAAGAATGACCGATATGAAAGTTATAAGTATATCGAGAATCAGAACTGGATGGAGCATATTGATGAACACTTTAAAATATGAGTTGAGGGGGAAAGAATAGAAGGTGATGAAACATGACTAGGAACTTAGAAATCAACTGATTTAACTCACACAATGACGGAATAAGTGAATCAAACCCTCTAGTAAATAGGTTAAGCTTTTTGGGATTAATTTAGTCATACCATAACTAAATCAAGTGTGATTAGATCAACACCTAGAGCTATTATTCACCACCTAGGTGATTTGGGTTGAGAGAGAATCGGAGGAGCTCACCATATCTTAGTGTGTGTAACAAATGAGAGGCTTAACCTAAAATAAAGAACATAAGACTTTATATACCCCTGATGTTGACTCACCCGTACGATTCATCCATCACACATACGAGTTGGCTTCATCAGCCGTACGGGTGATCACTCACTCGTGTCTTCTCATTTAGGTTGTAATTGTGACTTAGCTCAGTATCAACCGTGCGTATGAGCCTATCATCCGTACGAGTGAGGCTTCACTCGGACGTCTGACTAAGTCTAACATAGTCAAACATCCAAATCTCATTCCTGCAGTTGCTGTAACCACATACAAACACGGATAGGATAATAACGAACGATCATGGTGGCCTGTAAACTGTTGTACCTGCAATGGACGTGGGTAGATGTCTAGGGACTTGCATAAAATGCATCAACAGAAGGTGTGAGTTGTAAGAAAATGAATGAGGTAAATTTATAAGAAAATCTCCGACAGAACAATTAAAATGGACGATCGCATTTAAAGCGGATCCTAATTCCTTTTGTTACCGGAGAATCAAATCTTATTACAAAGATTTTCTTCAAATCCCTTGAAATCTGGAAATCAATCATATCTACGTCAAATGATAAGATGAATCTACACTTACTCATTTCACTCTTCTATGTTAGCTTCATTCGTACTCTTCATATAAATGGATTGTTTATCCAAATTATTCGCCGATGATAAAACTCTAATTTTCAGCCTGTATGCATCATGAAAACATACTTATTATCATTCACGACCTTTTCACTCAAATTTCGGGACGAAATTTCTTTAACGGGTAGGTACTGTGACAACCCGGAAATTTTCAACCAAATTTAAACTTTATCTTTATATTATTCCGACAAGATAAGAAAAGTTTGTTAAGTTAAATCTCAAGAATTTTAAATTGTGTTCATACATTCATTATAACCTCGACCAAATTTCGACGATTCACGAACCGTTATATATAAATAAATATGTATATATATTTATATATATATTATAACTTGAGAATATTAATAAAGTATTAAACGTATAATACTTTACATGAACGTATTTGTTTCAATATGTTTATCGATGGAATTAGAAGATAATATCAAATGATTGATTTATCAGATACATTATGATATGATTACGGGTCTATGTTATGAGGTCCACTGTGATTTAAGAAATCTATTCTTTTTGACAACATTCGGAAAATGGTAAAGTGATTTATAAGTAAGAACGTGAAGTGTAAATAATTTAGATGTTGGATATCGACAAGTTAAGTAACTCGACATTTTTCATTAAGATGATTTCATACGTTTATTTAACCTTTGAACTTTATCCCATGCTTCACCAACAAACTGTAATTTAAAAACTTGAAACCTATTATGAATATATATGATTCTACTTTTCTAAAACATTTTATGATATAACGATTTCCATTATTTTAACCTTTAAACAAAATGATTCTTAAAAATATATTTGGTTTTGGAAAACAAAATTATTATATTTATTTGATTTAGTTTCAAACGTACAAAAACGTTTTCAGTTTAAAAAGAACTTTATTATTAAAACGTATATAACTTTTATAAATATCTAGAACCACTTTTGACAACTCATTACTTAACCAGTATGATAAAGATAACAATATTTATATTTTATTTTATTAAATATATATAACGATTTAAATTAATATTATATATATTTATACACGTATTATACGTACATAGTTTTATACTTTTACTATACTTAAACTTTACCTTTACTTTATTTTTACTTTACTTTAACTTTAATAATTCACTTTAATAATTCATACTTTAATAATTCACTTTAATAATTCATAATTTAATAATTCACTTTAATAATTCATACTTTAATAATTCACTTTAATAATTCATACTTTAATAATTCACTTTAATAATTCAAAAATTTATTATAAATAGAATTCAATAGGTTTCATTATTTCATAGAAACTTGAAAATATTTTTCTCTAAACTCTCTCAATCGATTTACATATATATATTTACTCCGTATTATTTCAAGACATTATTAGTATACATAAAATATTACGTCAGAGTGCTGTCAGAGTGATTTCGAAATTGTTTTTCGAGTGGGATTGGATTAAGAAAATTATGGGTTATAGCTATGGAGGTGATTGGGTATGGTTCATGGGTATGCTCGTGAGGTCAATATAGTGTTTATCATCTCCGTTGCGTCTACGTACCTTTCCTGCAATATTGAATCTCAATATTGATACGTGAGTACTCATAATTTAACTTTTACATACTAATAGTGTATCCCTGACTAGTGCTCGAGTATATAGGATTATGCATGTTTGTACTTTTGATATTGCCTTTAGTTAGGTTATGTTGAATCCTGAATTAGTTATATATGCGACTGAGATAAGGTATAAGATATGCATGTCGTTGGAAAGCTAGCGAAAAATTAAGAACTTTTCATTTAGATATCGAATGATTTCGATGAACGGATTTGAAGTTATAGTCCATCGAATTTTTGTATTATTATTAAAAATCATTATTATTATCGTCGTTATTATCGTCGTTCTAGTTTTATCTTATTATTATTATTATTATTATTATTATTATTATCTTTATCAATAAAAGGATTTATCATTAAAAATTGTTATTTTTTATTATTATTACTATCGTTATTATCTTTAAAGTTATAATTATTATTATTATTATTATCCAATTATTATTATTATTATTATTATTATTGGTATTATTATTATTATTATTATTATTATCATTATTAATATATATATATCATTATTTAAAAATGGTTATTGTTATTGTTATTATTATTATTACTATATTATCATTAAGATAATTATTAGTATTATCGTTAATAATGTTATAGTAACTATCATTATTAATATTAGTGTAATTAAAACAAATATTTGTAACACCTAATTATTTTGATTACTATTATTATCATTATTACGAACACGATATAAAAGACGATTAAAAGCTATTAAATGAAACGATTAGGAAATAATGGGTAAGAGTATCATGATGAAATTAAAATATTATAAGATATTGATTTAGATAAAATTATCGTTCTTATTATTTTTATCATTACTATTATTATTAAAATTATCGTTAGTATTAAAACTATCATTTTAACAAAAATTATCATTTTAATAGAAATGTCATTGTTACTATAAAATATCATTATTATTATTATTTTAAATAGAATTATTATTTTAAAGATAATATTAAAAATTATCGTAAATATTAAAGTTATCATAATTAGAATTATCGTTTTATCATAATGTCATCTTAGTAATTATAAATATTGATATTTTTATAATAATAATTATTATTACAAAATAATACAACTTTTACTTACTATCATTATAGATATTATTTTATCAAATAAATATTTGATACAAACATATTTTACTACGTGTAATAACTTACTTTAATAATACCTATCATATTATCTTTATAATATTAAATGAACCCTATAAATTTTATTACTTAATATATATAAAAATATATTTTATTATATAAATATAATATAAAATTTTATTCATTAATAAATAAATTATATTATTTACTCTAATAAATCTTTTAAAAATATTTAAAAATATAAAACGACGATATTTAAACTATATATTAATCATGTATAGATTTTTGGAAATTATTTTGAGTCAAATTTACTTTTGTTGACTTTTGCATATTAGTCTCGAGCATTAGGATTGTGGTACACTATGACTTAACCTAATTTGTTAGACAAATATTGACCAACACATAAATATATATAATTAATTTAGGTTCGTGAATCCGAGGCCAACCTTGCACTTGTTCAATGACGTTATATGTATTTTTACTACGAAATACAGTATGGTGAGTTCATTTACTCCCTTTTTTACTCATTACATTTTTGGGCTGAGAATACATGCAAATGCTTTATTAATTGTTTTACAATATTTATATGCGTGAGTTTCATTTACCTTTTTACCCTTTATATTTTTGGGACTGAGAATGCATGCGTTTTTATAAATGTTTGACGAAATAGACACAAGTAATTGAAACTACATTCTATGGTTGAATTATCGAAATCGAATATGCCCCTTTTTATTAAAGTCTGGTAATCTAAGAATTAGGGAACATACACCCTAATTGACGCGAATCCTAAAGATAGATCTATTGGGCCTAACAAACCCCATCCAAAGTACCAGATGCTTTAGTACTTCGAAATTATATCATGTCCGAAGGAGGATCCCGGAATGATAGGGGATATTCTTATATGTATCTAGTTATTGTCGGTTACCAGGTGTTCACCATATGAATGATTATTTTTTGTCTCTATGCATGGGATGTATATTTATGAGAACTGGAAATGAAATTCTTGTGGTCTATTAAAATGATGGAAATAAATGATTATGATAAACTAATGAACTCACCAACCTTTTGGTTGACACTTTAAAGCATGTTTATTCTCAGGTGTTAAAGAAATCTTCCGCTGTGCATTTGCTCATTTTAAAGATATTACTTGGAGTCTTTCATAGCATATTTCGAAGAACGTTGCATTCGAGTCATTGAGTTCATCAAAGATTATTATTAAATCAATTTATAGTTGGATAGTGGATTTATGAAATGGTATGCATGCCTGTCAATTTTTGATGTAAAGAAAGATTGTCTTTTAAAAACGAATGCAATGTTTGTAAAATGTATCATATAGAGGTCAAATACCTCGCAATGTACTCAAAGTGTTCAATATCGGTAAACATGGTTGGTCAAAGTGTTCAATTAGTTCTATGGCTCGTTACGACTCTATTAGTGTAGCATGTGAATCAAATTGTCAAGTTTAATGCAAGATTCAAGTATAAAAGCATGTTAGAACGATTGCATAAGTATACGGTTAAGTTTGATTAAAAGTCAACTTTGGTCAAGTCAAAGTCAACAAAAAGTCAACACATTCGGTTCGGGTCCCGAACTAATTTTCTGAGGTTTTTAATCACATATAAGCATGTTAGAACAAGTTACATGTGAATTGGAGGTGCGTAGCATGGTTAGAATTAAATGGTAAACGGCCTACCAAATCAGAACCTGGTAGTTCATCTGGACGATGTCCAGATTGGCTGGACGGCGTCCAGATGTGAAGGCCTGGACGGCGTCCAAGATTTTGGACGGCGTCCAAATCAGTGCACAGGTCCTGCTTGCTGAAATTACACAAGTACACGAACCAAACTTCAAACAATCACAATTTATGATCCGCAAACAATCAAAACATGTATCTTATATCATCGGAAAGGTATTTTGACAAGGAAAACAACTAAATACATATCATCAATCAATTCTCACATTTACAACAACCAAAATTGCATTAAATGCTCACCATTTATTACATTCAAGTTCATTAAATGCGTTTCATGATTCGGGCAATCAATTTACATGTATGATATGCCGTTTCGAAGGTAATTAAACACACATTGCCACTAAACACTTATCAACAACATTTCATAGTATTTAATGGATCAAAGTTCATAATCAAGCTTATCAAACCCTAACCCAAATCACCAAAACAATAATTATGTTATTGAAGTTTCCTTAATCAACCTACACATCAAAATGAAGCTAGTGATGCTAGTAACACATTTAATACATGCACTTTTAACATCTAACAACATTTAAGCAACCAAATCGCAAGATCAAACACACCAAATTTCAAGTTCATGCTAGTTACTCAAAATAACAAGATCGAGCATATAAATCACATATTCATGTTAGACTCGAGCCATAGACACTAACTAACACTTTTATAAGTTAAAATCATCAAGAACACAAAATCTAGTGTTTTTAGAAAGTTACCCAAATGCAATGAGATTGGTATGGATTTGAAGAGGAAGATGCAAGGATTCCGATTATGTAATTTGTTTGAGTTGATGCTTGCACGATTTGAAATAGATGATGATTCTTTGCTTGGGGTGTTGAGAGAAAAAGGGAGGAAGTATCAAAAGGTGGAGGATGATTGAATGGAGGAGATGGGTTGACTCTTTGACCTAGTTGGTCAAGTTTGGCCATTTAACACAAATAGTCCCTCGAGTTTGAAGCGGGTGCGTGAATTACCTAAACGAAATATTTTAAAACGCGTATTAATGGAGGATGTTATAATTATATAACGGATTTTTAAATTAGTATAACGGAAGGTAAATGGAAAAAGGCGGGATGTTACAAGTGTGAGGTCTACCGTGGTAGCCTGGTCGGGTCCTAGTGTTACTGTCTGTTCAGTATAGAATAGAAGGACGTATGTGTTACGTCCGGATGGTTATGCTGTGGATTCAGTAAAGTGGACTATCGATAGACTATAGGCTAATTAGGTAGTAATCGTGTGCGTGTACAAGCCGTCGATCCTCATATTGTCTGTGATGACCCGGGAATTTTCGACCAAATTTAAACTTAATCTTTAGATGTTTCGACACGATAAGCAAAGTCTATAATGTTGAGTCTCAGAAACTTTGAACTGTTTTGTATATTCAATTGACCTTCGACCATTCTCGACGATTCACGAACAACTATATATAAATAGATACATATACATTAATTTGAAAATATTATTTGAATTAATATATGATTTAATTGTTGAAAATAAATATGAAAAATAATATGCGATGTAATGAAAACTATTATTATAAATATATAGATATATTTATATATATAAATATGTATATAAATATTACTTGTAAAATATATTAAATTCAATGGTTTAAAGATATATAATATATTTATTTAGTAGTTAAATTTGCTATTTAAAAACTCTTTATATATAGAAAGAGAATATATTTATAAAAAAAATGATTTCGAGTCTAATTAGTAAACGTCAGTAGCACTCGATTGACGATTCGTTAGTTTTAATATAGATATAACCCATGTTCATGAAGATTTAAAATAAAAGTTGAACTGTAAATTGTTTACGAAGATTTTAGATTTGTTAAAAATATTTTTTTTCTTTTTAGTTTAAATATTAGTACTCTGTACATATAAATTGGAACAGAAAATAAATAATTATCGAACCTTTTTGATCAGGTTTCAATCAGATAATGAGTGAAATAATTAAATATGTTTAATTTAAAAATTTGGGATTTTTTAGGAAGACTTTTATATTTTAACTGTTTAGCAAGGAGCACGAGATCCAGTCCGCGGAAATATGAATTCTAAATAATAATAAAAGAAATAATAAAAATAAAATTATGTCGACATGTACAATGTACAGAGAATGGCGGCTATTGCATACTCTAAAAGGTTAATATTATATTATAATTAAAATTATTATATATTATATAAATATAAAAATCTAGATTATATATACACATATATATCGATACATTTAAAGAAGAAATTGATCACACCACCTCTCACCTCGCCGGATCACCATGTCGTCGGACCACCACCGGTCAGCCTCTCCCACCTACAACCACCAATCTACACCTCTTCTCTCTCTTCCTCTCTCTCCTTCCTCTTTCGTGATTTTTTTTTTCATGAACCCATTAAAGACACCACCATTCATTTATGTTTATATGTCTCAAACAGCCACCAATTATCACCACAACCTCAAGTCACCATCACCATAAACCACCACCTAATACCATACTTAATATTTCGGTTTCCAGCAAATCCACTGCTACCATGTATTTTCATTAATCAAAGTAATTACTACGCTGCTACTACTGTGTTCTGCTGTCGTGAAGAACACCATCGAACCAATAACCTGCTAATATTGCTGTTTAAAGAAACGATGTTGGAGAAGACGATGAACAGTGATCATTCTGTCATAATTTCTGTTTGATTGGATGTTGTTCGATCCCTACTCCCGTTCTTCTGTTACAAAAGATAAGAGTGTTGATAGTGATGAACTATATATAGCGAGTTAAATAAAGAAGATGATGTTACGATGAACAGTGATGGGTTACGTGGAGATGATAATGATACGAGATAAATGATCGTGATTCTGTGAATTGATGATGATGAAACAAGGAGATAATAAAGAATGATGGTGACAGACGAGAATGATAAAGATGGAGAAAGAAAATGATGATACGTGTATTGTGATGATAACAGAATAATGATAATGATTCGAAGATGATGATAAGATTATGATGATGATACATGATGATCATGGAAGGTGATTAATGATTTTGAATTGGAGATGAAGAAGATGATAAATGAACGAAACAATTTTTTTTTAGGATACATCTGGTCGATCAGTTGAAGTAAAGAAGAAGGAGAATAGAAACAGAAGAAAAACGGGATAAATTTAAATGTGTAATGTAATATTTCAGAAAAACTAAGTTGGAGGGATGGTTAGGCAGTGATCGTGGGAGCGAGAGGTCTCGGGTTCAATTCTAGGCGTGGGCAGTTTTCTTTTTCTTTTAGGTTTCATCAAAGGTAGTCCCATGTTTTATTATTATTATTATTATTATTATTATTATTATTATTATTATTATTATTATTATTATTATTATTATTATTATTATTATTATTATTATTATTATTATTATTAGTATTATTATTATTATTATTATTATTATTAATATTATTGTTATGATTATTGGTATGATTAGTTATTGTTATTGTTATTACTAATGCAAATAGTAAATTTTATTATTGTTAGGATTATAAATACAAAGCTGAATATTATTATTATTATTGTTAAGATGAGTATTATTATAGCTATCATGTTGAATTTATTATTATTATCCTTAAAAAAAATTAGTATTAGCATTATATTTATCATTACTTTCATTGTTATTAATAATAAATGTTATTAATAATATTACAATTAATATCACTAAAATAATTATCTATATCAATATGATTATTATTATAGTTAAGTTAATTGCTAGTAAAACTATAAAATGCGAATATGTATTATTATTATGTAATTACTAACCTCATTATCATAACTATCATTAATAGAAAAATTAATATTTTTATAGTTATTATCATTAATATCATTATTATTATCACTAATAGAAATATTAACATTATTATTTTCTTAGAAAACTAAAGTATTATAATTATTATCATATTTAATATTATTTTAATATTATTGTAATTAATATTTTCATTAGCAACCAAATGATATATAAATATATATATATATATATATATATATATATATATATATATATATATATATATATATATATATATATATATGAATATTTGTAGTACATATAACATAACAAAATTTATATTTTATATACAAAATGAATATAGGAAACATATACATATTACTAAAATAAATATGATAGAACTAATAAATTCACATATATATAATTGTTCGATTTCAAACATGTGTATTAATATATATACAAATGATATAGGTTCGTGAATCCGAGGCAAACCCTGCATTGTTTAGTTGTTCAATGTCGTTATATGTATTTTACTACAAAATACAATAAGGTGAGTTTCATTTGCCCTTTTTTACTCTTTACGTTTTTGGGCTGAGAATACATGCAAATGCTTTATTAACTGTTTTACAATATTTATATGCGTGAGTTTCATTAATCCCTTTTTAAATGCTTTCGCAATATATATTTTGGGACTGAGAATACATGCGCTGCTTTTATAAATGTTTTACGAAATAGACACAAGTAATCGAAACTACATTATATGGTTGAATGATCGAAATTGAATATGCCCCTTTTTATTAAGTCTGGTAATCTAAGAATTAGGGAACATACACCCTAATTGACGCGAACTCTAAAGATAGATCTATTGGGCCCAACAAGCCCCATCCAAAGTACCGGATGCTTTAATACTTCGAAATTTATATCATGTCCGAAGGAGGATCCTGGAATGATGGGGATATTCTTATATGCATATTGTGAATGTCGGTTACCAGGTGTTCAATCCATATGAATGATATTTTTGTCTCTATGCATGGGACGTATGTTTATAAGAAATGGAAATATGAAATCTTGTGGTCTATTAAAATTATGAAATGATTATTTATGTTAAACTAATGAACTCACCAACCTTTTGGTTGACACTTTAAAGCATGTTTATTCTCAGGTACGAAAGAAATCTTTCGCTGTGCATTTACTCATCTTAGAGATATTACTTGGAGTCATTCATGACATATTTCAAAAGACATTGCATTCGAGTCGTTGCGTTCATCAAGATTATTATTAAGTCAATTATAGTTAGATATATTATGAAATGGTATGCCTGTCGTCAACTTTTGATGTAATGAAAGATTGTCTTTTCAAAAATAAATGCAATGTTTGTAAAAAGTATCATATAGAGGTCAAGTACCTCGTAATGTAACCAACTATTGTGAATCGTTTATAATCGATACGGACTTTGTCCGGATGGATTAGGACGGGTCTCTACAGTTGGTATCAGAGCGGTGGTCTTAGCGAACCGGGTCTTGCATTAGTGTGTCTAACTGATAGTCGTTAGGATGCATTAGTGAGTCCGGACTTCGACCGTGTCTGCATGTCAAAAGTTTTGCTTATCATTTTTGTCAGAAATCATTTGCTTATCACCCTTAGGAAATTACCTGCTCATTATTCTTAGTCTAGACACGTTTTACTGCATTGACTGCATAAATAGTGTATAGACAAAAATTCATATCTTAGCGTATCTGTTATTGTAGACTTTATCTGACACGTTTCCTTAATTTCCTCCGTAATCTACGGGATTTTCTGTACTATATTAGATATTCTATATAATTAGAATATTATCCGATATCTAAAAATCATCTCATATCGAAAATCCTTTATCGAACCGTACAAGAAGGAACTCGCAAATAGTTCAAATTCGTTATATTCCGACAGCTATTCTGATATGGATTTCGATTCAAGCTCCGAAGACAGTATAACCGGAATGGATCAACCAATTAGTCATCACCAATTCTGGATGAATTGGGGATGGGTTCGTAGCCTACTTAATCACTGGAGGCAAGAAGAAGGTGATCCCTTCCACCAACCGAATTCACCTATTGGCAAAGAACCTGACGCACTTACCGGCGAACCAGTCCGAAACACTATTTTCACCATCATTTCCCAAATATCTCGCCATGATTATATAATATCTCAGAATTCGAAACCTTATTCACCCGCTCGTTCCGACCGACATTCATCTCGGAGTAATACAAGAAGTCAACGAACTTCACGCTCGAGTAATCAATTTGGAGAATATGGTGCAAAATGTACCAGCTTCAGCAACATCACCGACACCAACAGTACCATCAGTAACAGCACCAGTACCATCAACAATTCATGTCTCAACATCTCATTCTGTACCTCGAGTATAAACGTCGTACTATGTATCGTTCTATCTATTTTATCTTCGTTCGACATAGCGATTATGTAATCTCTAATGTTTTAGAGATTATATATTCTTGTTCTAATGGTAAATCAAATGAGATTAATATCATATTAACTCATTAAATCCATGATTACATCTGAAGAGAATATATATGTAAGTATATTTTCATAAAGATTGTAATTAAAAATTCTTTCGTACAAACTGTTAATGGTGAAAATATTTTAACGGGTAGGTAATACCCGAGGAATATTTAGATTTCACATTAATAATTTAAACTGTACATTCTTCGAATCTGATTCAACAATCATTTACTATCATATTTACATCCACCGATATACAAATCTGTTCACCACAGAATAACCATATTCATCCAATTTCAAATTTGGATTTTGATTTATCAGAATCCAACAAGTGGCATAATGAAGAAATAATGGACACAATAAAAATTGATTAGAAACAGACTAATTAACAATATAAAATTTTGTTAAGAAACCACGCTAACAAGATCCTAGCTAACTGTTCCTAGCTAACTGGTTACATTTTATTTATCGTAATTTAATTATCGCAATTTACATTCTCGCAATTTCATTTATCGTCATTTAATTTCTGTTATTTATTTAACGCACTTTATTTATCGTCATTCTGTTATTTACGCATTTTAAATAACGGGACACGTATACAATGTTTTGACATATCATATCGACCCATATATATATATATATATATATATATATATATATATATATATATATATATATATATATATATATATATATATATATATATATATATACAGTTTGAGTTGTGATCGAGTCTGAGACATGTACTCGGGTCACGATACGTATTAATTAATTCGAATATTATATATTAAATTATATATGAATTATTGGACTGTTATTTGTGGACTATCGACCGTGGACTAATAACATTGAACAATTAAAATGAATTAAAATATTGATTAAAACATATAAAACTAAACAATTCTTCAAGTCCGCCACTTGATCTCATCTTAAACCTCAATTGTATCTTGACGATTACAATCCGCGTTCAAACCTTTCATGATTCTTGAAAACACCTCAATCGAGAGGATAAACCAACCGCACCTCATCTACGGAAGAAAAGATTTATGCATATAGTTATGCACCTAAGAAACTCTCGGCAACTGGGTAAAAGTTTAACACGTAGCCGCGTCAGAACCTTTGGCAATTATTAGCAAAAATAACTTTGCGATCCCTTTTCAAAGTAGTCAATTTTGTCACAGCTCCAGCAAGTTAACTTTGACTTTTAATTCGAAGTAGCCTTACTATAATCCTGATATATTCAATTACCCTTTTTAATACCGGAGAATTCTTTTATATTCCACCATATTACCAGCAGACGTACCAGCAACCTCGTTGCTTTTTGGCTTAAATCTCTCTGATAAATTATTATATTTATTCATTGAAACCCTATCATATACTCATCCGCATCTTATAACGAGAACTGCCATAACAATTACCGGGAATCAGCAATCTGTACTTTGAAAACTCACAGCATATCTACATCAACAGTTATATATATGACATTTATCTCTTAGAATTATGACCTCTCATTCTGAAATTCTGAAAAGCATCAGTCACAAATCAATACTCTGAATGTTGAAAAAGCTGAATGAAGCAGCAGAAACTGTAGATAACCGTAAATGACAATAATCATCGAAAGTTTGATGATAAAGATTAGTATGTTGGAAAAGCTCAGAAAAGTTGGAACTGGAAAGCGGATTGAGCTAACCATAAAGGAAACCAAGGAGAAATACAAGTAACATACCCTAAATTCATAGAACCCAGATAAATCTAGATCCGTTGAAATCTTTAGAGAATATCTTGCTCCTAAGTCATCTTAAAATATTGCGGAAAATCTTTCTCCATCAACCATCGAACTTAGAAATTCCAAAATATCATCATCAATATCTTCAATATTTCTGAGAATATTTTCATAGATATTCTCGTCCGAAATTATATACCTCTTCGTGCTTCCTGTGTATCATTATATTGGAAACATTCAATAGAAAATCTAGTACCGAAAAGCAGATTATGCGAAACTATGAAGAAAACTGTGGACAAATCACAAAGAATAAGTTTGACTTCAAAGAATCTAAATGATTCAATGTCCGCTGAAGTCTTTAGTGAATATTTTTCTCATTACTCTAAACCCTTGTGGACAATAGTCTCCATCATCCTATGATCTTAGATATTCAAAGATATTATCGTATCTTTCATTATAAATATCCTCGATATTTCTGAATATTTTTATAACTAATACTATCTGAAATCATTTATCTCTTTGTACTATCAGTGTTACATCATATAGAAACTGTTAGTTTCTATATTCTGTAAACTTTCGAGCTTAAAATATGAATGTTATTGAAGTAATGTTGGGAACTGATGCATGAGTTAGTATAATATAATGACACTTGATCAACGTGATTATATTACAGTAAGTCATGCTAAGTTTCTAATGAGACGTGATGATTCACAGATCATAACATCATCACGTGCCATGTTACATAACTCTTTCATTCTGCGTAATTTCTGAACATATCAAGAAAATATATTCTTGATAGTTCTATTCTCAGTGATTCTGGTAATTCGACAAATCAAATCGTGCCATTACCATTTCCTTCTTAGAACATTAACAATGTTCATTCTGAAGGTCATATCTGCGAATTCTGAACCATTACAAGCGGTGTTTAATTGCAAGAAGAAGAAACGAAAGGACAAAGCTCCAAAATATAAGAAAAAATATAAAGCCCAATAACAACACGGAGGTTACAAATCGTGGATATTAATACGAATAACAATATAAAGACATGGAATAATTAAGAATAGTATTACCCCAAGGTAATAGTAGGAGTAAACAGAATTCTTCTGATGGAAGATTGGAAAGAAGGATAACAGAAATAATTATTAAGAAAACATCAAAGATTAGAACGGGATTAAGCATTTCACAATCTTTTGGATGTATGGACTAAGAAAGAAAGTATATGAATGGTGAGAATAATGAAACGGAAGAGTTTGATTTATAATGGAAAAATCAGACAGAGTAATCGAGGCAGATCATGGTATTTAATTATAGAGATTTTAATTTCCTTATTCGCCGCAGAATCAAATCTTTTAGATTTCGAAGATTTTCTTTTAAATCCCTTGAATTCCGGAATTCAACCCTGACTCTGTCAAAAGCTATGACGCACCATATCTTCTAAATTCAACCATGACTACATCAAAAGTAAAGACGACTATCTATTACCTTATCTCCATCTTTTGTGATAGCTTCATTCATACGCTTCGATTAATCGAATCATTTTATCCATATTATTCAATAATGATAAAACTCTATTTATCAACTCATATTCGTCAGGAAAACATATTTATTGTTAGCCATGACGACCTCACTCAAATTTCGGGACGAAATTTCTTTAACGGGTAGGTACTGTGATGACCCGGGAATTTTCGATCAAATTTAAACTTAATCTTTAGATATTTCGACACGATAAGCAAAGTCTATAATGTTGAGTCTCAGAAACTTTGAACTGTTTTGTATATTCAATTGACCTTCGACCATTCTCGACGATTCACGAACAACTATATATAAATAGATACATATACATTAATTTGAAAATATTATTTGAATTAATATATGATTTAATTGTTGAAAATAAATATGAAAAATAATATGCGATGTAATGAAAACTATTATTATAAATATATAGATATATTTATATATATAAATATGTATATAAATATTACTTGTAAAATATATTAAATTCAATGGTTTAAAGATATATAATATATTTATTTAGTAGTTAAATTTGCTATTTAAAAACTCTTTATATATAGAAAGAGAATATATTTAAAAAAAAATGATTTCGAGTCTAATTAGTAAACGTCAGTAGCACTCGATTGACGATTCGTTAGTTTTAATATAGATATAACCCATGTTCATGAAGATTTAAAATAAAAGTTGAACTGTAAATTGTTTACGAAGATTTTAGATTTGTTAAAAATATTTTTTTCTTTTTAGTTTAAATATTAGTACTCTGTACATATAAATTGGAACAGAAAATAAATAATTATCGAACCTTTTTGATCAGGTTTCAATCAGATAATGAGTGAAATAATTAAATATGTTTAATCTAAAAATTTGGGATTTTTTAGGAAGACTTTTATATTTTAACTGTTTAGCAAGGAGCACGAGATCCAGTCCGCGGAAATATGAATTCTAAATAATAATAAAAGAAATAATAAAAATAAAATTATGTCGACATGTACAATGTACAGAGAATGGAGGCTATTGCATATTCTAAAAGGTTAATATTATATTATAATTAAAATTATTATATATTATATAAATATAAAAATCTAGATTATATATACACATATATATCGATACATTTAAAGAAGAAATTGATCACACCACCTCTCACCTCGCCGGACCACCACCTCGCCGGATCACCATATCGTCGGACCACCACCGGTCAGCCTCTCCCACCTACAACCACCAATCTACACCTCTTCTCTCTCTTCCTCTCTCTCCTTCCTCTTTCGTGATTTTTTTTTTCATGAACCCATTAAAGACACCACCATTCATTTATGTTTATATGTCTCAAACAGCCACCAATTATCACCACAACCTCAAGTCACCATCACCATAAACCACCACCTAATACCATACTTAATATTTCGGTTTCCAGCAAATCCACTGCTACCATGTATTTTCATTAATCAAAGTAATTACTACGCTGCTACTACTGTGTTCTGCTGTCGTGAAGAACACCATCGAACCAATAACCTGCTAATATTGCTGTTTAAAGAAACGATGTTGGAGAAGGCGATGAACAGTGATCATTCTGTCATAATTTCTGTTTGATTGGATGTTGTTCGATCCCTACTCCCGTTCTTCTGTTACAAAAGATAAGAGTGTTGATAGTGATGAACTATATATAGCGAGTTAAATAAAGAAGATGATGTTACGATGAACAGTGATGGGTTACGTGGAGATGATAATGATACGAGATGAATGATCGTGATTCTGTGAATTGATGATGATGAAACAAGGAGATAATAAAGAATGATGGTGACAGACGAGAATGATAAAGATGGAGAAAGAAAATGATGATACGTGTATTGTGATGATAACCGAATAATGATAATGATTCGAAGATGATGATAAGATTATGATGATGATACATGATGATCATGGAAGGTGATTAACGATTTTGAATTGGAGATGAAGAAGATGATAAATGAACGAAACATTTTTTTTTTAGGATACATCTGGTCGATCAGTTGAAGTAAAGAAGAAGGAGAATAGAAACAGAAGAAAAACGGGATAAATTTAAATGTGTAATGTAATATTTCAGAAAAACTAAGTTGGAGGGATGGTTAGGCAGTGATCGTGGGAGCGAGAGGTCTCGGGTTCAATTCTAGGCGTGGGCAGTTTTCTTTTTCTTTTAGGTTTCATCAAAGGTAGTCCCATGTTTTATTATTATTATTATTATTATTATTATTATTATTATTATTATTATTATTATTATTATTATTATTATTATTATTATTATTATTATTATTATTATTATTATTATTATTATTATTATTAATATTATTGTTATGATTATTGGTATGATTAGTTATTGTTATTGTTATTACTAATGCAAATAGTAAATTTTATTATTGTTAGGATTATAAATACAAAGCTGAATATTATTATTATTATTGTTAAGATGAGTATTATTATAGCTATCGTGTTGAATTTATTATTATTATCCTTAAAAAAAATTAGTATTAGCATTATATTTATCATTACTTTCATTGTTATTAATAATAAATGTTATTAATAATATTACAATTAATATCACTAAAATAATTATCTATATCAATATGATTATTATTATAGTTAAGTTAATTGCTAGTAAAACTATAAAATGCGAATATGTATTATTATTATGTAATTACTAACCTCATTATCATAACTATCATTAATAGAAAAATTAATATTTTTATAGTTATTATCATTAATATCATTATTATTATCACTAATAGAAATATTAACATTATTATTTTCTTAGAAAACTAAAGTATTATAATTATTATCATATTTAATATTATTTTAATATTGTTGTAATTAATATTTTCATTAGCAACCAAATGATATATATATATATATATATATATATATATATATATATATATATATATATATATATATATATATATATATATATATATATATATATATATATATATGAATATTTGTAGTACATATAACATAACAAAATTTATATTTTATATACAAAATGAATATAGGAAACATATACATATTACTAAAATAAATATGATAGAACTAATAAATTCACATATATATAATTGTTCGATTTCAAACATGTGTATTAATATATATACAAATGATATAGGTTCGTGAATCCGAGGCAAACCCTGCATTGTTTAGTTGTTCAATGTCGTTATATGTATTTTACTACAAAATACAATAAGGTGAGTTTCATTTGCCCTTTTTTACTCTTTACGTTTTTGGGCTGAGAATACATGCAAATGCTTTATTAACTGTTTTACAATATTTATATGCGTGAGTTTCATTAATCCCTTTTTAAATGCTTTCGCAATATATATTTTGGGACTGAGAATACATGCGCTGCTTTTATAAATGTTTTACGAAATAGACACAAGTAATCGAAACTACATTATATGGTTGAATGATCGAAATCGAATATGCCCCTTTTTATTAAGTCTGGTAATCTAAGAATTAGGGAACATACACCCTAATTGACGCGAACTCTAAAGATAGATCTATTGGGCCCAACAAGCCCCATCCAAAGTACCGGATGCTTTAGTACTTCGAAATTTATATCATGTCCGAAGGAGGATCCCGGAATGATGGGGATATTCTTATATGCATATTGTGAATGTCGGTTACCAGGTGTTCAATCCATATGAATGATATTTTTGTCTCTATGCATGGGACGTATGTTTATAAGAAATGGAAATATGAAATCTTGTGGTCTATTAAAATTATGAAATGATTATTTATGTTAAACTAATGAACTCACCAACCTTTTGGTTGACACTTTAAAGCATGTTTATTCTCAGGTACGAAAGAAATCTTTCGCTGTGCATTTACTCATCTTAGAGATATTACTTGGAGTCATTCATGACATATTTCAAAAGACGTTGCATTCGAGTCATTGCGTTCATCAAGATTATTATTAAGTCAATTATAGTTAGATATATTATGAAATGGTATGCCTGTCGTCAACTTTTGATGTAATGAAAGATTGTCTTTTCAAAAATAAATGCAATGTTTGTAAAAAGTATCATATAGAGGTCAAGTACCTCGTGATGTAACCAACTATTGTGAATCGTTTATAATCGATACGGACTTCGTCCGGATGGATTAGGACGGGTCTCTACATTGTCGTTGTGGGTATTGTATGCTAGTTTGGGACGTTAGCATAGATGTGACTTTTGCATGTTCAATTTGCTTGTACTTGGTCTGTTAGATAGACTTCATTCACGTAGCAGTTGTGCTAATCCCCTACATTACACCCCTTGCAGATTCAGGTACTGCTAGTTGGATGGTGACACAGACGGGTCTAAAGGACAAGTTTGTCAAGACCCGACTTCGATGCTTTCTTACTTCGTTTTAAAACTGGTTGTGACCAGAGTCGTTCACTGATGTTATGTTGCACCGTTTTGTGTAATGATATATTTAATTATGGTTTGTAGTAATGACGTTTGAACTGTGTCCTTTTGTAAATGTTAATCGGGGTTCTTTTTGGTAATTGTTCTACTTTCGCTGTGAATGTAAAAAAAAAATCAGGGTGTCACAATATCACATATAAAAATTTCTAAATTATATCGGTTTATTTCGATATGAACTGTATTTTTTATGTTACATTACTTATTGAGTTTTGCATACGTATACCCCGTGGCATTCGTTAAACTGCAATCAATGAAGTCAAAATTTTTAAAATATCAAAATTTTTATTTAATGTATGCATAAAAATAGAAATTATTAATTAAATTAATGAGTATTAAATACAAATAATAATATATAAAGAAATCTTGAGTTCATTAATTGCAGCTTTATGTATGTCACATGAGCATACGTTACGTCAGTAAAACCCTTATTTAACTGATAAAATATTATTCTTAACTAAAATCAATAGGTAATCAACACAATAAAAATAAAGATCTTTTAAAACCATTAAATTTATTGATATGAATTTAACATTCAGTGTACAAATAAATTTCTAAATTGTGAAAATAATTTATATTTACGTTTTTCAATAATAAAAGATGCATTCATGCTAGATTATATAGAATAAAATAATAAACGAATTTGTTATTTGAAGAAATTATTAAAATAAATATAATTATTACAATCCATCTAGAAAGGTCCCATTTACCGTAAGCATTGACAAGGTTGGAGACTCGGATCTCAGTGAGATTTTATTTGGACATGTTTAGGGAGATATTGGCATCTCGAAAAAAATCTCGGGGAGATCTCGGACTTTGACTTTTTAGCTTTTTCAATATAATTTTAAATATAAATATCAGAAATGAGCGAGAAAATCAGAAAAAATTAAGGGATTTACAACATTTGGTATTGAACTATGTTGCCTTTTCACATTTGACATTTTTTGTTATTTTTAAACCGCCTCTTTAAGGGATTAAAATTTAAAAATAACTAGAAGCATGAATATATAACGAGAACATAGATGGAGTTGTTTTTTTTTCGAACGGCTGCAATTTTATTAAATAAGCAAAAGCTAAAGAAAAAGATACAACAAAAACAAATATTTACAAGGAAAGTAAGGGAGACTGCATCCATTGATTCCAATTACAAGCCTTTTTTCGGAATCTAGCAAAGATCCAATTGAAGCTTGTCGCCACAATACTGTCAATCACGTGGCACTTCCGAAAGTTTTTTTCCTTGAATATGTAACTGTTACGCAATCTCCATATATTCCATAATGTTGCAATGATAATGATGTTGACAATGAGGCGCTTGTTATTGTGAATGGGAACACCATCTATCCAAGCCCACAAATTAGATAACGATGACCAATTAGGAAACGAGATGTTGGACCATTGTGCAATTTTTGACCATATTTGCTGACTGCTTTCGCACCGTAGGAATAGATGATTTTCATCTTCGATTGGCTCGTCACATAAACTACAACCTGCATGTTCGAGATCAATGCCACGAGAAAGAAGATTAACCTTTGTAGCAAGCCTAGATAGCTTCAGGCGCCACAAGAAAATGTTGGCTTTTATGGGAGCATAATTACACCATGTAGTACTGTTGACAAAAGGGGCTGCATCATGAGCATCTATCAGCTTGCGAGCTTTTGAGACTGAAAATAAATCGCCATTCCAAGTCCATCGGTCCTTGTCACTAGATAAGGTTATCGAATTAAGAATATCTTTTAGCTCTTGCAAATTTTCCACCTCCACTCCATATCTAGGATCTCTTCTCCATGAAAGTAACCATGAATGGTTAAGGTATCGGGATGCAACAGTAGCTCGCTGATCAGTATCCAAGGAAAGCAAACGCGGAAAACGGGCAGCAAGTGTTGTGCCATTGTACCATGGGTCAAACCAGAATTTTGCATTTACCCCATTGCCCAGATTCAACCGAAGGAGACCTGCATCAAAAGAGTAATCATTGTGAAGCATATCAATGGTTTTAGAGATAGTCGCCCATGTTCCAGAAGCGTATGGAGTACAAGGAACCATAGGACCTTGTGGCTGTCCATGTATCAACGTGATTAGACTAGCCCAACTTGAGTTTTTACTCGTGATAAACCTCCATCTCCACTTGTAAATAAGCGCTAAATTGAGAGAATTTAGGCTAGGGACGCCAAGGCCTCCTTGCTCCAAGGAATTGAGTATTAAACGCCATTTTACCCAATGTATTTTACGAGTATTTTCTTTTCCACCCCAAAAAAAGGCGGCTCTCATTGATTCAAGTTTGTTTATGACTTTCTTTGGAGCTCTAAACATTGAAAAATAATACGTGCCAACCGAACCTAGCACGGATTTTATGAGCGTAAGTCGACCTCCCATTGAAATAAGGTTGGATTTCCAAGATGCAAGACGTTTATTTGCTTTTTCAATAACAGGCTCCCAACTCTCCACCTTATGCATATTTCTGCCTACAGGTAGGCCCAAATGGACAAACGGGAGAGATGATGCTTGACAACCAATAGCACTTGCTGCTTCCGAAACCAAAAAAGGGGGAATTTGTATCCCGTATAGAGATGATTTATGGGGATTAAGTTTTAAACCCGAGACAGAGTAAAAGCATGCGAGCATGATAACCAAATTTTCAAGGTTTGAATCCAACCACTCGCCTACGAAAATGACATCATCTGCATACATGCACGACGATAATTCATAGAAACAGTGTTCGTTACCAAATCTAAGTGGTTTGAACAATGATGCGTCAACAACATCTTTTAGAGCCACTTGAAGGCCCTCCATTCCAATTATGAAGAGAAAGGGTGATAAGGGGTCACCTTGACGAAGTCCTCTACCAATCCGGAATTCCAAAGACGGACTACCATTTAGAAGTAATGAAGCTTTTGAAGAGATGAGGCACGCCCGAATCCAAGAAATCCATCGATCGCCAAATCCCATGAATTGCATCATCGTGAAAATATAGTCCCAGTGAATGGTGTCAAAAGCCTTTTCGAAATCAATTTTGAACATCATAGCTTTCTTCTTTCGTTTCTTACACCACGTGATTGCTTCATTAATCATAAGAGGACCATCCAAGATTTGCCTACCTTTTATGAAAGCCGTCTGATTTGGACCTATAACAGCATCAATGACCGAGGCTAGTCTATTTGCCAAAATTTTTGCAATTATCTTATATTGGATACCAATTAGACTAATCGGTCTAAAATCTTGAACATGAATCGGGTTCTCTTTTTTTGGGATGAGGGAAAAGAAAGAACTATTGCAACCACCTGGAATAAAAGCATTGGACATAAAATCAAAAACCATGTTCAGAGTGTCCGATTTGATGAGATCCCAGAAATACTTCACGAATTTGAAGGTGAAACCGTCAGGACCAGGAGACTTATCATTCCCGCACGACCAAATCGCTATCTTGATTTCTTCTACTGTAAAGTCGCTACTGATTGCGTCACTTAGATCAGAAGGCAGTGTACGAATATGGGCACTTGGTTGCTCCAAAGAAGCATGCTGCACACACTTAAATTTGTCAACAAAAAAAGAAAAAAATGTTTCTTTAACTTGTACCGGATTGGTGATCCAATTGCCATCTGACATTACACCTTCTATTTGTAGTTTCTTTCTTTTTCGGTTAATCGCTGTGTGGAAAAAAGAAGTGTTTTCATCTCCCAACGAGTGCGCAAGCTTCTTATATTTTTGCGCCTTATTTCTTGCTTCCAATGAGTCTAGGTTCTCCACAGCAATAATATTTTCGCATCTTTTGGTTGCAAGCTGAAAAGGGTCAGCAGCCCCATTTAAGCTCATATCGATGTCTTCAATTTCCTGCATTAATTTAGTTCTTTCTCCGATTTGGCTCAGCTTGTGTGCATTGTACCAAGTCTTGAGGGCAGATTTTACTTGCTTTAACTTGTCTTTGAAGCGAAGTTGGGGATTGCTACTTCTTAACATAGAATGGTCATTCCATGCCTTACTGACCACCTCATCAAAACCATCAAGCTCGAACCAGGAGTGAAAAAGTTTAAACGGGGTCGGGCCATAATCAATCGTTACGTTGCGGAGAATGATCGGGCAATGATCTGACCACAAATTTGATAGAATACTTCCCGTAAGCGAAGGAAACAAACCCAAAATACCATCCGAGACGAAGAATCTATCAATCAAGGAGCGTTGCGTGAACGATTTGTTAAAACGTGTAAATGATCTTCCGCCCAATTTTATATCGATTAAATTACAGTCGTGAATAAAGCAATTGAAGTCGTTTGCTTCCAGGTGATTAAATCTCGATCCATATCTTTCATGAGGAAACCGAACTGAATTAAAATCCCCAAAAACAATGAATTCCCCTGAATTAATAGAAACAAAATTCCGGATATAGTCCCACAATCTCTGCTTTCTTTCCCTCGGTTGTGGAGCATAAATGTTGATAAGGAAGATCGAAGTTGAATTCCCCACAAACACTCCTTCCACAATAAGCATATTATCAAAGGAAATGATACGTCTACTAAGAAAAAATCTTGGGTCCCATACGGTGATAATGCCACCCGATCTTCCACGAGCAGATGCGGAAGCAACCTTAAAATTAAAATTGCCCCACATTGCTTTAACGGCAAAGTGACACAGGTTTTTAAGTTTGGTCTCTTGGATACCTAAAATATTAATACCATGTTCAACACATAGCCTACTCACCCATCTTTGTTTCATTTTGAGTTGCATCCCTCCACCAATGTTTAACGACATTAAATTCATGAGATGGTATTGAAACCTCTCATACTAATTACCACCTTGTTGAGATCAAAAGAAGAAGAATTTAAGTTGTATCCAAGAGTTTTACCCATCTTTAACATTTTGGATCTAAATACATTGTGAGTGCCACCTGAAGAATTAGTTGAACTAACGATAGGGGAATGAAAACGGACACCGTTGAGGCCTGGAGGCTTGGACAAGGAAGAGGAACCTGAATCTTCTAAAACCATATTGTTTTTTGCAGAAGTAGCAGGCTGCGAAGTAATGCTATCCGCAACAAAAGTTCCCTCGGTTGAACTCTGAGAATCTTCCACCTGATCTGCCAACTTTGTTTCTGATATAGTGTTCTCTATTGCAGGAGATACATTTTGCTCAAACATAGTTTCAATGGGTTGATCAACTTGCACTTTGTCCGAGTTTATCGACGAATCCTCCGAATACGCATCATCATCATCCGATGATTCTTCTTCTTCCAGATCAAGCACATTCACATTCCAGTTAGATGTTTCTCGAACTAGAACCTTGTAAGTTTTTTTCTTGATAACTACAGAGATCATATCATGAATATAATCCATCCTGGTGGTAATAATACCCAATTTACCGCACCCCACTTTCCCATTTATGGCAGCAATGAACGATTTGTTGCCAAAGGAGCTTGCAATTCTCTTATAAATTCCGTCTTTCCAGGCACATGCTGGCAGTCCAGTAATATCAATCCAGACTGCTCTTTCGTTAACCACAAAATTTTCGTCAAATTCTTTGAATTCTTCAATGTATGAGATAATCTTTTCGTTGCATTTAAACGCGTCTAAAGATTTTTCATTTGGGAATGTTACATCGACCCATGATCCACCAATATGATGAATATCCAGATTTTGAAACCCCTCAACATGCCAAATGCGTTTGATATGTGGAATTAAAGTAGTGTTTTTTACCTTCACAAATAGTAACAGAGGAGCATCAGTTCCTTGAAACAGTTCATCATCTGGAATGCTTAAGTATTTCAATCCTGTCTTAATCACCACCGGAGAAGGGAAAGACTTTCCATTTACAGCCGATACATAAGTACCTTTGACAAGTGAAGGGAAATCTTCAAAGTTTGGGACTCTAGAGGGATGAACTGGGTAAAAAACACCCTGCTTGTTACCCGTTTTATTTCGTATATCATCTCGATCAAAGCGGGCCTTTGCCGCGAACAAATGGTAATTACCAACCCAGACACTTGATAACCTCCTTTCAAGAGCGTTAATCGAATCAACATTCAAAAAACGAGCAAAAGCGAATCTATTACCTTGTTTAGACAATTTACGGGCGAAATAGATGTCCAATAAAGTACCATGGTCCTTGCAGATTCCTCGTAGATCATTGATGCCGAAAGTTGGAGGGAAATTCGTAATAAAAATCGATGTAGCAATTTTTGCAGTGTTGATGTGATCTTCTCGCTGAGACATGATGAAAGGAGAGGATTACACAGCGTTTGATCCCGCTGGTAATCGGACGGAAGCAGGAGAAAATGAATCGTCAAAATCGCCGTTGGGGAAAAAAACCCTAAATTTAGTAGATTCATAGATGGAGTTGTGGTTATGGGTGGAACGTTTTCACCAATTACTCCCGTGGTCAAATCATGGTTCTCTATTTTTAATTTTGATTCTCCCTTCTCAACTTTTTTTTTCTTCAATTTTTGTCTATCAACTTTTATATCCAATTTGATTTTTCATTTGAAGCCTTCTCACTTTTTTATTTTATATACAATTTTTTTTCTTTACAAGTTTTTTATTATTTTCTTACATTTTATTATTAATTAACAAAAGTATCTAGATTATAAATTTTAATTATTTAATTATAAGATTTTTTTTTAGGTAATGTGTTTTACCCGACAAAACTTTATTAATAAAGAATGATGAATGTTTACAGTGAAGACTAAAACGGCTTTAGGTGAATCCTAAAGCCTCTCAAACAACCAAGCTAAACATAAAACTATGAACTAGCTACCAGAGCTAAAGCTCATGTACAAAAGCAACTAAGAAACAAATTAAGAAATCTTTCGTTCCGATTTAAGCCGCAGTGTCTGGGGCGTCGCCTTCCATGTAATAGACATTAATTTCATTCAAACTATAGAGTAAATAATGTTGTACACTTGATCAACCGATCTTTTCTTCTTCTTGAAAAGCCTATTATTTCTTTCATGCCACAGCCCATAAACACTAGCTGCAAAAAGAAGCTTAATAACTATAATACGTGCAATCTGTCTCTTGGCAAACGGGCTAACCAGCAGCATAAAGTCTCGCCAAGAATCACTGAAGATCAGAAATTCCATATGCTGTTTAACTCGGTTCCATACCTGGAAAGAAAAAGTACACTCAAAAAATATTGTAACATAATATTGTTTTTTTTACTACGCTAAGCTTATTAACAATAAAATATTGCAACTTAATTAGATGTCTCAATGCGTGTCACACTTTGTGACATATGTTAACAAAACCTTATTTATTAATTCTTAAATTATATAATCTAACTAACGTATCTATGGTTTCTTATCCGTTTGGTTTTCGTTTGATGTCTTTTCAATCAAATATTCAAGGATTGTTGCTGATAGAATAAACTAGTTTACGAACCCTCGCTTTGCGCCGGGGGTTCGGTTTTCAATTTATTTTAGTGCGTTTAGTTTGTAAAATTATTTCGTGGCTAACGATGATGTCGTTGAAGCGCAACTCGAGTCAAACTAAAAGGTATAATCCGTGAAAGATTTAAATGTTATTTTAAATTAACAATATATGTTCTATGTGCATCTCCGCGTTTCGCTACGGAATTGTCGACTTTTAAAAATTTAATGCAAAATCAACGTGTATGAAAAGTACCTCAAATATTTAGCGTTTTTTAAAAAGATTCCATTTTGCGTATAGTTAGTGACACTGTGTTCCTAAAATTATTTCGAGTTTAACGATGGTGTCGGAAAAATTTAACTCGTTGCGAGCGAGAAGATATGATCCGTTGAATATTTGGGTAGAGTTTATTTAAGATTTTTTTAATGAAAATGGTTATTTGACACTTTACTCCCCTGTTTGGAGGGCGGTTTTAATATTTGAACAAAGTTTGGGGGTTTTTTTGGAAAAAAGGAAAAAAAAAAGGTGAAAACAAAAAAAAATTAAAAAAATTAAAAAAAGGTGAAAGGACGAAATATATTATATAATATTATTATAGTTATAATAACGGGGATGCGAGTCGGGTCGGGGTAAGGGGTAGGGTTGGGGGTGTTTTGTATTTTCTCGAGGGTGTGGGGTTTTTTTAGGAAAATTGGGGAGGGGCCGATTCGTACTTTGGATAAAGTTTGGGGGTCCTTAGTGTGAGATTGAGATAGTCCAAATAGTAGTATTGAGGAGGGGGCCGATTCGTATGTTGGATAAAGTTTGGGGGCCTTAGTGTGAGATTGAGATAGTCCAAATAGTACTATTAGATGAAAATAAAAAAAATAAAAAAAAATTAAAAAAAGGTGAAAGGACGAAATATATTATATAATATTATTATAGTTATAATAACGGGGAGGCGAGTCGGGTCGGGGTAAGGGGGTGGGGTTGGGGGGGGGTTTGTATTTTCTCAAGAATGTGGGGTTTTTTTAGAAAAATTGGAGAGGGGCCGATTCGTACTTTGGATAAAGTTTGGGGTCTTTAGTGTGAGATTGAGATAGTCCAAATAGTAGTATTAGGGAGGGGGCCGATTCGTATGTTGGATAAAGTTTGGGGACCTTAGTGTGAGCTTGAGATAGTCCAATTAGTACTATTCATTTGGACTATCTCAATTAGATATAAGGTATAATAATGAGGTAATTATTATTACAGTAATTAACTGCACCAAATTATATTACAATACTCTCTTCGTCGTACATTATAGTTCAATATTTCATTTTGTAATGTTTTAAAATTAATAGTTCACTTATAGATAAGAATAATAAATTAATTTTTTTTATACTTTTAACTTTTTCATATAAGATAAAAAAAAAATAAGTAAAAGCAACAACTATAAAGTAAAAAAGATACATTGTAATGATAAAATTTCTGTGTATTTTTTTTTATCTCATTATCTGTAGACAATTGATATGGGACAACGGAGTATATTTTAAGAGTAAGAAAAATAAAATGAATGGAACCGGGTTTTTCTTCGTAATTAAACCCTAGCTCCATTAGATCACCCTCTATATAAAAGTAATATACATGTATATATATATATACATGTATACATATATATACATGTATATATACATGTATACATGTATATATACACATGTATATATACATGTATACATGTATACATGTATATATACATGTATACATGTATATATATACATGTGTATATATATATACATGTGTGTATATATATATATATATATATATATATATATATATATATATATATATATATATATAAAACTCTTCCCAGCCGCTAGGGTTCATCTGGATTAGATTCGGCATTCAATTGCTTTTCACCTGTCCATCTTTCTTTAATTCTGCTCTCCTTTCTTCTAGGGTTCATCTGGAAATATTTTGTGTTATTTCTTTAGTTCGATTTGTTGTTTGTTTCGCTATTTTAATTTTAATGAACATTCTTTTATTGGAGATGCTTTGGGCCAATGATTAAAATAAAAAATATAAGACAAGCATACGTCTGAATCTTATTATGTTGTCCAATCTAATCTTCTCTATGAGGCCAATCATTATTGTTTCAGTAAAGAAAGTTTTTATTTTTTAAGTTTTGATTAGAATTGAAAGAGGTTCAAGTGATGATTAATTTCATAGTTCAAACTAGAAAAAGGAGTCCGCGCGATGCCGCGGGGCCTTTGGGTTGCGTATTTATAGTTAACGGAACGTATTATAGGTGTGTATACGTATTGAATATAGTCCGAGGTATTGAGCATTTTTTTTAAGTGTCCATTTTGCGTATAGTTAGTCCCGTTGTGTTCGTAAGTTTTTTTGAGTTGAACGGTGGCCTCGGAAAAATTTTACTCGCACCGGGCGAAAAGATAGGGCCCGCTAAAAATTTCGGAGGAAATGTTTTCTTTTATATTAATAAAATTGTATATTTACACTTTTTACCCTTGAGAAAATGTAAATTTGAGGGGTCGTTGTGTAAATTGAGGCAAAGATGAGGGACTAGTTGCAGTGTGAACGCAAACTCAAAAATACAACTCAAAAGAATTGAAACTACAAAAGTTAGTCCCGCTGTGTTCGTAAGTTTTTTTGAGTTGAACGGTGGCCTCAGAAAAATTTTACTCGCACCGAGCGAAAAGATAGGGCCCGCTAAAAATTTCGGTGGAAATGTTTTCTTTTATATTAATAAAATTGTATATTTACACTTTTTACCCTTGAGAAAATGTAAATTTGAGGGGTCGTTGTGTAAATTAAGGCAAAGATGAGGGACTGGTTGCAGTGTGAACGCAAACTCAAAAATACAACTCAAAAGAATTGAAACTACAAAAGTTGTGACGCCTTTTAGTATATAGGGATAATAATAATAATGATATTATTTTGTGATTCCGGTGGAAATGTTTTCTTTTATATTAATAAAATTGTATATTTACACTTTTTACCCTTGAGAAAATGTAAATTTGAGGGTTCGTTGTGTAAATTGAGGCAAAGATGAGGGACCGGTTGCAGTGTGAACGCAAACTCAAAACTACAACTCAAAAGAATTGAAACTACAAATTTTTTGACGCATTTTAGTATATAGCGATAAAATAAGGGGGATGATTCTCACACACTGTTTTTTGATCCTCACACACCCTTTTACCCTATTATTAGGGAGGAGTTCAAGTAAATTGGTGTGTGAGGATCAAAAAACAGTGTGTGAGAATCATCCCCCATAAAATAATGATATTATTTTGTGATTATAAATCTTTTTTGTAGTCTTTCGCTTCTTTCTGATGAACTCTCTCACTTTCTATAATTTTTTTAATTAATAATTAAATAAATGTTTTTAGTTTTGTATATAAGTTAATTAATTAAAATAAGATGCATAATTTTGATTAATGATATATGTATAGGAAACGAATAATTATTATTCCTATATACTAATAGTCACGCCGGTTTTGGTCGTTTTGTCCCTAACCCCGCCCAAATTTTGCCCAAAACGACATCTGCTCCCATCTATAAAAGGAAAAAAAAAAAAAAAACACCCATGTTTCTTCACTCTCTCCTCTCTGCACTCCTGTTGGCGATTCTTCTTGACATCTAGGGTTTCCCCAATTCATTTACGCTTGGATTTTTTGGAGTTTTGTTGGTAAACAATCAGACAATCATAATCACGTGGTTTGTCTTTCGTATCGCGGTAGTCTCGATTTAACCCTAGGGTTTGATTTTCTTGCGGTGCCGTTGGAGGTGATGTTATGGTTGTCGGTTCCGCTGTCGCCTGTAGCATAAACATCATCATAATCGTTCGTATCTGACAATCTGATGCTTGCGATGTGATAGTTGAGTGTTTGCTTAGGGCTTGATTTTTATTGCAGTGGCTTTTATGGTTTCCGTTGCGGCTGTTGCCGGTAGCATTACTGACGACAATTACTTGCTCTTCCTCCCCGCCGTTATTCAAATGTAAGTTGGTTTAATTGATATTTAAGTTGATTTGTTCATTCTCTTTTTACTTTTTGCTCTCACTGGTTTGTGTCGATGGTGAATTTAGATGGTTTTCAAATTGTGTTTAGGTTAGTATTTTTTAGTTTTCCTGAGATTTAGGTATTACACTTTAATTATGAGTTTCTTATGCCAATTCTTTATGACTAATAATATGTTGATTATTTGGGTTTCTTATTCTATTGCATTATGTCGTTAACCAACATGTGTTTTTATTGTTATATGAAGTTGACATTTTCTGATTTATTTTCATTTAGAATCAGATGACTAAAGGTATGGTTTATTGTACCAAACGCAGGTCGATGTTGATTGTTTTAGTTTCACGGTAATGGCAGTTGGTTATGTTGACTGCCTTCGGGTCGTCTCGAGGAGCTTCGTTGCCGTCTTTGGACATGGCAGCCTCTCTGCAGAGTTTGGTTGTAGTCCTCAGACATGGTAGCGTCTCTTTTGTAGATGATCAAAGAAAATGTATGATGCTTTTCACAGCTCCCGTTTGAAGTTTACATCAAGAAGGTTAAAAAAAGGCTATGATGATATATACGTGGGAGTTGGGTAGAGCAACGAGGAAAAATGAGTTCGTATCTTGGCGGGGCAATCTAAAGATTGCAGCCATGGCGATTCATGCTTCCGTGCTTGATTTCAAACACCAAAACCGGCGTGACTATTAGTATATAGGAATAATGACTAAAGGTATGGTTTATTGTACCAAACGCAGGTCGATGTTGATTGTTTTAGTTTCACGGTAATGGCAGTTGGTTATGTTGACTGCCTTCGGGTCGTCTCGAGGAGCTTCGTTGCCGTCTTTGAACATGGCAGCCTCTCTGCAGAGTTTGGTTGTAGTCGTCAGACATGGTAGCATCTCTTTTGTAGATGATCAAAGAAAATGTATGATGCTTTTGACAGCTCCCGTTTGAGGTTTATATCAAGAAGGTTAAAAAAAGGCTATGATGATATATACGTGGGAGTTGGGTCGAGCAACGAGGAAAAATGAGTTCGTATGTTGGCGGGGCAATCTAAAGATTGCAGCCATGGCGATTCATGCTTCCGTGCTTGATTTCAAACACATATCTGAGCCTCATTTCTTCTTTTATATTTCATCTTATTAAATTTTTATAGGTGCTGGTATTGTTATTGACTAATCCATCAAGTGCAGGAGGTATTAAAGATAAATAAACAAGAGGTATTAGGACGTGTTGTTTAATTTTCAGAACTAGGGATGAGCAGAAGTACCAATTTCCCGATCCCGTACCGGTACCGACTCGGTACCGGTACCGTTTTACCGGACCGAATGGTAAACAGGACCGGTTCCAGTTCCCATTTTTTTGGCTTTTCGGTATCGGTACAAAAGATGCGGTACCGGTACGGTACCGGGAAATTCCCGTGTTAGTCACGATTTCATTACCCATATTTTAAATTTTAAAAGGTTGGATTACTGGAATATGAAAAGGCCACTTGGTCCCTTAAAAAGTATTTATCTTGTACAGATTTTTCACACACGGTATCATCCAAAAAAAAAAAAATTCGTCGCCTTTCTTCAAAATCCCTAATCATCAATCAACATGGACTTTTCTCCTTCATCACTTCCATCATCATCAATCCCTTCCATGAACACACCTTATCAAGTAAGTTATTTAATTTTTAAAAAAAGTTGTATCATATTGTATCAGATTATATATCAGTATGTATATCAGTATGTATCATGTTCCAGTTTTTTTTTTTTTTCTTTTTTGGGTATGAGTTTTAAATGAAAAACCCTAAATGTCTATACTTTTCTTAAAAGAGTTGGAGGGACGTGATCGTAATAGCTAGTTTCTGGGATTGGCTTGTATTTCTTAAATTAAATTATTTGCTTAGCGGGTGTGATTGAATTATTTGCTTAAATTAAATCTACGGCTGTTTAAGTATAAACAATAGATAGATATGCTAACAGGCCATTGGTGATATTCGTATAATTATCTATTGTTTAAGTATAAACAATAGATAGATATTCGTATAATGATACTTGATGTTGTTTTTTGTATGAATGATGTTGTTTGAAGTCCATATTTTTTGCAGTCAAAATTCGGTACTAACAGGGAAAATACCGAAAATTACCGGTACCGAACCGGTACCGGTATTGGAAAAATGGTACGGTATCGGTATTAGAAATTGGGTAAATTCGGTACCGGTACTTTTCGGTTCTGGTACGGTTTGGTACCGGTTCCGTCCCGTGCTCATCCCTATTCAGAACAAGCAAGCTGACGAAGCCAATGAAATTGAGAGGTGCTAATGAAGAAATTGATAAAGAGGGAGAATTAGGGGTAGATAAGTCAACGTCTACCTTCAAAAAATTCTTTGGCATGGATGCCTGTTTATGATGCTTATTTTGGCTATGCTATAACTCAGGTGATTATCAAAATACCATTTATTGAGATTCTTAAAAAAATCATACATAGTAGCATACTTTTCGCTTGATATTATGACTTATTTTATGATCTCTTTTTTTTCCCTTTAATTTTTGCGAAAGCATGTGTCATACCATACTAATTTTTAGTATTGTTTTTATCGTCAATATCACCCGATTCTAAACCAAAATAGAATCTGTGTGTGTGTGTGTGTATATATATATATATATATATATATATATATATATATATATATATATATATATATATATATATATATATATATATATATATATTCAACCTACGGATTGCAGCCATGTTGTGCCATCTTCTCTGGATTGAACTTAGGCAGATAAGATAACTGAGCCTCATTTATTTTTTTTTTTTTTTTTTTTCATTTTCCTCATAATTTTTGTTTTTATTAACTTGAAGATGTTTATGTAGTACTTTAGTATGCATCATCCATTTAGAAAATATAACTGTTTATATCTAATATTTTTTGATTTAATGACGTTGTCATGATTTTTAAGGTCTTCAGGAAGGCATGAATTGGTGGTATAAAATTGTTCATATAAAATGTGATGTACAATGTTTATTCTCAAGGTTTTCGTCTACGATTATTGAAGCTAATTCGTATTTATGTTGTTTCCATTTGTATGTGTACTTGCTGTTGAATCAGTTGGTAAGTCTTTTTTTAGTGGTTCAAGTAGTAGGAAGTCTTATTCAGCTCGAAAAGTTCATTATCGTTTATACCCACGACTGAAGATATTATCTGCAATATATTTTGAATCACTTTATTTTTTGTTATTGTAAGTTTAAGTACCAATTTTTACACCTCTCCATTATACTGTTTTTGTATGTTTTGTTATTTACATGTGGCTGCTGTTACGTATTGTGTTATTGACAATTAGTCGCACTGTGTTTGACTGCTGTCTATGTCCATTCATTTTTATATGTTTTTTCCGTTAAGTGGATCTCACTTTATAGAGACATGAATGATATTTTGTGTTTCTCGAGCATGTTAATTTTGTAGGTTTAATTATCAATTATTTACATGTGTTGCGAACTGTTGTTACATGCTACGTTATTGGGTAATAGTTGTTATTTGTTTGGCTGCTGTCTATGTCCATTTATTTGTATATATTTTACCCATTAAGCCGGTGTCACTCCATATAGCTCAAATCTACTACAGATTTACTGGTACCTTTGCTTCCCTTTATGTGCAACATTATGCAGTTCAAAAGCTTACTTTTGAATTATGTATTCTCTGTTTCTGCTACGATTACAGTTGGTAAGTACTCTTTTTATTTTTGCAGGTTTGAAACGGCACCAATCCGGGTGGTTTTAGTCTAAAGGTTAGTTCGTTCATAATTATTCAACCGTCAGGTAAAATCGCCATCAACACTAGGCTCGAAGGCGATCTAGAAGAATGGAAACCCAATCCGAAAAGTATCATATTCATAAACAAGGGTTAGTAAAATTGGTGTTAGTTGTAATGGTTTGGTGCCTTTTGTAATGATAGTTGTAATGGTGTAATGGCATGCTACAAGCTGTATAACATGTCAATTTATTGTATTTTTCCTGGAGCTCATTTTAGTTCGCTTCCCGTGAACATAGGTGTTAATTTTGTATAGCTTTTGCGTTGCTGTTATTATTAAAACTTAGAGCTTTTCTAAAAAAAAAAAAAAAAAAAACATTCGTGATGCACTGTTAGAATTGTTATCTTTTATATAAAAAACCATTATTTGCTTGAGGACTACCAATATATTGATTAACGAGTGGAGGAACTGGGGATGATTATGTTTTTCCAATTGCAGAAGCTTTGGACCAAATGCGACGCCGTATGCTTCCTTCATGTTTTATTTCAATACGATTTCCCACCAACCACAACAAAAGGAAGAAAATTCCACAGGTTAGCCTTTTTGTAAAGGTGATGTTTTTGTTTCTTCAGTTTTTATATAGGTTATCTAATTTGTGTTCTATGAGTCCTAAAAAATACCAAAAAAAAAAAAAAAAAAGATATTCAACGATGTGTATCTTACTAAGAATTAATTTGTTAAAAATTTGTTACTTGATATATGTATTTAATTTAAAGTTTGTTAAAAATTTGTTAATTAATTTGTTAAAAATTTGTTACTTTATTATCATGTCATAGTTTATAGTTTATTAGAAATATGATTTACAACAGGTTTGGTATTTTTGAAATGGGTTTGGTGTGAAATTATGATCCAGATTTGAGTCATTTGGGTATTATGGATAAGACTTTCGAGTCTATTTTGCGGACCCGTAGGTTGAAAGTTCCCGATAATCTTGAAAACGATATATAATATGTTTGCTATTCTTGAATGTAAACATATTAGCAGCTGGTTGCTGGACAACTCTATCGACAATATCAGATAGCAAATGAGCGAAACATTAGTTGTGTACATATGCATGGCCATTTTGCTTGCTTAGCCAGAAAATATAAGCTATGTATACATTTTGTATATGATTATTCATTTTGTGTAAAACGTCATCAGGTATTACGAAAAAGAACCAACGTCTACCTCATTGTAACCGCCGCAACGCGCGGTCCTCATTTTTCTAGTAAATACTAAACTTGGAGCTTAAGTTTAGGTACTTGGGACTTAAGTCTAGAACTTTCCATGTTATTTAATTTTCATGTTTAGTCGAATCTAATTTGTATAAATACCCTATTGATGAATAAATTAAACAACTCTTCGATTCATATTAAATTTTACATGCTATCAAGAGGTTTAACCAAAAAAAAAAAAAAAAAAAAAAAAAAAAAAAAAAAAAATTGTCGATTTGTTCGTCGAAAGTCTAACGAAACAAAAATTGGTGTCCCCTTTTCAATATCACGTGAACTTCAGAATCAAACAAATTACTCCAATAGTTGTTTGTTTTCTGATTTGCGTGCACAAAGAGGAATAACCACAACTACGTCTATTGCCGGAAAATTACGAAAAATAAAATAAAAGAGTTGTCGATTGTTTTACAAGAATAAAGCAAATTAATTTTGCTTTCTTAATTGATAAGCACGTGTACAAGAGTTTACATGGATCAAAAAGATTAATTCTTTCTTTTTGATTTTCGTGTTCACGGTAGTAATTCAATTTGTTTGTATCACCTTCCAATTTTGTCGAGGTTTACGTATTAAAAAAAAAAAAAATAAGGAATCGAATAGTTGTGTTTTTTCTTTCTTTTGTTTTTGTTTTTGAACATCGATTGGGATTATCCGAGGGGGACTTTACCACCCGTTGCGATCATCTCCCGTTTCGACTATGCCGATGCAACGATAATAACCCCGCCCCCATCGCTGTCCGGGAGGAAACCTTGAAACCGATCCAAGGGCATAACCAAGTAAAACCCCCTCCCCTTTACCCCTAAACGATATGGGAAAAGTGTCATACTTCATGGCAGAGATGAAATTGTGTTTTTTAATATGTAGCCAACGGGGGTCGAACTCCTGACCTCCCCTAAAGGAAGCAGGCCACCAACCGATGAACCACATCACAACTTCTTCTTTCTTTTGTTCTGTCATTCTCTACAGATTGGTTCGCAAACAAATTTTTGAAAATCGATAATTATGGTTGGCGCTGAAGAATCTTCGTCCGGAAAGAAATCTGGCAGTGCAATCGACACCAACTCTCCGATGTATATTCATCCGTCGGACTACCCAAAACAAATGCATGTCAATGAAACTCTTACTGATAACAAGTATACGGATTGGTCTCAAGAGATGATGAACTTTCTCTTTGCCAAAAACAAAGTTGGTTTTGTAGATGGATCCATCAAGAAACCGGACAACAACTCTCCTCAATATATGTTGTGGATGGGTTGTGATGCAATGATAAAGGGTTGGTTGACCATTGCGATGGAGAAAGAAATAAGAACCAGCGTTAAGTACGCCAATTCAACGTACGAGATATGGAACAATTTGGAAAAGAAAGTGCACCTAGAGCATATGAGTTGAAGCAATCACTCTCTGATGTGCGTAGAGGTGTATACGAAATAGTTATATTTTTGCTACGAAATACTATTAAATACGATACAATTTTACACAAGTTATTTATTTATTTATAGAGTGGATATACCTAAACCTTGCTACAACACTTATAGGCAGTGTACCTAATTGTACAGTAGTGTAGTTTTTAGTAAGTCCGGTTCGTTCCACAGGGAGCTAGCTGTGATGACCCGGAAAATTTTGACTTATTTAAACCAATTCTCTATATGATTTAATATTTTCGACATGATAAGCAATGAATTTTGACAAGTTTTAAAACTTTTAAAAATGATTTTTTTATATATAACGGTTGACCACCCTGTTTGTCCAACGATTCACGAATGTCATAACATGTATTATATTCATATTTTAATAAATATAAGAGTTTTCGATATATACGAAATCATGCGAATAATATTTATATACGAAATGATTAAAAATTTACTATTAAACGATGCTATTTCAAATTAAAATTTTTACGTATTAAGTCATTTTATTTTTATGATATAATTTTTGTAATTTTTTTTAAGAAACGAAGTTAAATTAATAATGTACAATTTATAAAGCACAGCGTACAATGTGTAGCTTAAATAGTTGAATTTAAATTAATTCATTTACTATTCACATGAAAACGACATGATAAAAATTATTAATTATAAGTTACATAGAATACCCCTGAAGTATTTAATAAATACGACTTTTTAAAATTTTAATATTCGTAATATTTAATATGTCGACGAGGTAACAAACAAATGCATGTGGGCTGAAAAAAGGAGCCATGCGATCGCATGGCCTCTCCTCACAATAACCATGCGATCGCATGGGATAAAAATCCTGGCCACATTTATATATTTCGACAGTCTTGGCTCGAGGGAAACACACACATAAAATTTATATTACTCCCTCTATTATTTATTTTATTATCATATATTATTATTATTATTATTATTATTATTATTATTATTATTATTATTATTAAAGATTAATATTATTGTTAATCTTATTATCATTATTAGTATTATTACCATTTATACATAAAATACTACGACGAGGTTATGAGCATGTCACTTTCAAAATGGTTTTCAAGCGGGATAGAGCTAAGAAAATTATGGGTTATTGCCAAGGAGGTTATGGGTAATGTTCGGGGGTATATTTGTGAATCAAACCTAGTGTTTATCATCTCCGTTACATCTACGTACTTTCCTACAATATTGAATCTCAATACTGATACGTTGAGATCTACAATTATTTGGTAATCCGAGTTTCGGTCACATTTTGGTGAACAACTTTATATGCTGCTAAGGTGAGTTTCATTTGCTCCCTTTTACTCTTTACATTTTTAGGCTGAGAATACATGCAAATGCTTTATTAATTGTTTTACAACATTTATATGCGTGAGTTTCATTTGCTCCCTTTTTAATTGCTTTTGCAATCTATATTTTTGGGCTGAGAATACATGCACTTTATTTTAAACGCAATGGATACAAGTACATACTAAATTCTACACTGAGTTTGAACCGAAAATCCCTTAGCTTTGGTAACTGTTAACTGCCAGTTATAAGGACTGGTGGGCGCGAGTAGTAGTATATGGATCCATAGGGCTTGATATCTCCGTCCGAGCTAGAGCACTAGCCTTTTAACGGACGTATGCTATTTGAGAAGCGAACATGTTGGTTTGCGTGTATTATTAAGATGATTATACAAAGGGTACAAATTATATATACGTTAAGTTTAGTTACCAGGGTGCTCAATTTCGTAGAATATTTTGATAAACGTTTCTAGATTGAACAACTGAAATCTTGTGATCCACCTTTATTATGCGCAACATTAAAACTATGAACTCACCAACCTTTGTGTTGACACTTGTTAGCATGTTTATTCTCAGGTTCCCTAGAAGTCTTCCGCTGTTTGCTTATATGTTAGACAAGCTATGTGCATGGAGTCATACATGGCATATTTTTCAAGGAAACGTTGCATTCACCAAATCATCACCATGTATCTTATTTTGACTGCATTGTCAATGGAAGTATTATTGTAAATTATTATATTACGGTGATTGTCTATATGTAGAAATCATCAGATGTCGAAAACCTTTGATTTAAATATTCATTTATGGTGTGCCTTTTCAAAAGAATGCAATGTTTACAAAACGTATCATATAGAGGTCAAATACCTCGCAATGAAATCGATGAATGACGTGTTCGTCCAAGTGGATTTAGAGCGATCGTCACAGTTGGTATCAGAGCGTTGGTCCTAGTGAACCAGGTCTTGCATGAGTGTGTCTAACTGATACTTGTTAGGATGCATCAGTAAGTCTGGACTTCGACCGTGTCTGCATGTTAAAAGTTTTGCTTATCATTTCTTGTCGGAAATTACATGCTTATCATTCTTAAGTCTAGACATGCTTTACTGCATTGATCGCATGAATAGTGTATAGAAAAAATTCATATCTTAGCGTATCTGTTACTATAAACTTTGACTGCCATCTTCCGAAAATTTCTCCATAATTTACGGAATTTTGGTATTATATATACATATGCAAATTATGTATTGAAGAGTACCAAACTAAATTCTATAATCTAATTCATATCAAAAATTATCTCCCTAATTATACAAGATGGATCCCGTATCTAGTTCAAATTCCTTAAACTCTGACAGCTATTCCGATATGGATATTCACCTGAATTCTGAAGACAGTGTAACCGGAATGGATCAACCATATAGCCATCATCTATTCTGGATGAATTGGGGATGGGTTCATAGTCTACTTAATTATTGGAGACAAGAAGAAGGCGATCCCTTCCATCCACCACATTGCCCTCTTGGCGAAGAACCTGAAGCACTTACCGGCGAACCTGTTCGTAATACCATTTTCTCTCTCATCTCCAGAATATCTCGTCATGATCATATACTCTCTCAAATTCTGGATCTTATTCATCCGCTCGTCCGAACCGCCAATCATCCCGGTGTAGTAGAAGAAGTCAACGAGCTTCGCGCTCGGGTAGTGGCTTTAGAGAATACGGTGCAAAGGTTACAAGCACCAGCATCATCACCGGCATCAACAGTACCATCGACAACAACACCAACAGTACCATTACCACCACCAACAACATCCGCATCGCAAACCTCAACTTCACAATCTGTTCCACGAGCATCAACGTCATACGCACAGTAGTTACTAAGAAATACCAGCAACAATAACCGATGAAGTATTAACTCATTTTCCCTGAAGAAATTTTATGTATATTTAGTATATATGAATTTTGAAATCAAAATAAATCTTTTCGTACTAAGCTATTACGTGTGAAACTTAACTGGTAGGTACTACTCGGTTAGTTCATATTACTAATATGCAATGATGTACATCCTTCCTTAACAACTTAACCATTGTTAACTACAATCTCTGTTTCAACCCAATGAATTCCATTTCATAATAAACCAAGTGTATTATTCAATTACATAATTGATTTTACATTTTCATTTTCGATATACTCGAAACTTTCCAGAAAATATCATTTGTACCTTGCGAAGTTAGCAAGAGTTCCATAAGCACCAACATGATTCACTGAGGAAATATCAATAAAACTGAATAACGAAGTATTGATTACATTAGTAAAATACTCCACGAAGATTATGAAATCTTTAATGTTTTAGAGATTATTCATTTCTAATCCAGCCAAAAATTAAATGAAATTAATATGATATTAACTCATTAAATCTGTGTTATATCTGAAGAAAATATACATACATATATTTTCATAAAGACGGTAATAAAAATTCTTTTGTACAAAATATTACTTGTGAAATCTTTAACGGGTAGGTAATACTCGGAAAATATATAGGTTCACAATTAATATGTTACACTGTACATTCTTCAACTTTGATTAAAAAATTATTAACAATGCTCACAACGATATACAATCGTTTTCATACAAATTCAATTACATATTCTGATATTGACAGATCAGAATCCAAGTCATAACTCTGAACCGGTGAAATCATTCTTAGATCTCTACATCTTTCAAAGCTATACTTTGACTTCAAAAATGTGAAAGATCCTTTAGCATTGTTATTACTGAAAATAATATTGCAATCCATTTTCAAAGTATCCAGTTTTACCACACTTTCAACCAGTCAACTTCGACTTTTTAGATTAACCTTATTATAACCTTGACATATACGTTCTTGTTACTGGGGAACCTTTCATGTTCCACCACATTAGCAGTAAATTTACCAACAACTTCATTGATCTGTGACCTTCCGAAAAATCATTATACTCATTGAAACCCCATCATGTACTCACCTACATCTTGTAACAATAATTGCTATACCAACTACCGAGAATTAGCAATCAGTATTTTGAATTTTGCAGCAATTCTACGCCAACAGTTATATATATACATATAATGTATATCTTATAAACTTACATACTTCGAATGTGAAGTTTCTGAAAAACACCCCAAACTACGAAACTAGTTCTCCGAATTTTGGAAAAATGCTGATGAAATAGCAAAAACTGTAAACGACCTTAACAGTCAAAAGTTTGATGATAAAGAATAGTATGGTGGTAAAGCTGAGAAAAAGAGAAGGTTTGGAACTGAAAAACGGATTGAGCAGACCATGAAGGAGGCTGTGGACAAATCACAAAAACGAAATCTACCTTCAAAGAATACAAATGATTCAGTGTCTGCTGAAATCCTTAGAAAATACCTTGCTCCTTACTCTAAAACCTTTGCGGACAATATTCTTCATCATCATCTTATCTTGAATATTCTATGATATCATCGTATCTTCTATTATAAATATCCTCCATATTTCTGAAGATATTTTTTTATAACCATTCTTATCTAAAATCATTCATCTCTTTGCACTATCGGTGTTACATCATAAAAGAAACTATTTTAGTTTCTAAAATCTGAAAAATTCAAAAAATAGACGTTTTGAAGTAATGTTGGGAATTGAAGCATGAGTTAGTATAATATAATGACACTTGATCAACGTGATTATATTACAGTAAGTCATGCTGAGTTTCTAATGGAACGTGATAAAGGTTCACAGATCCCACCCTCATCATGAACCATATTACATAACTCTTTCATTCTATATAATCTCTAAATATATCAAGAAAATATATTTCTTGATGATTCGGTCTTTTCCGGATATTCTGGTAATTTGACAAATCAAGATCGTGCCATTACGATTACCTTCTCAGAACATTAACTATGTTCATCCAAAACTCCATACCTACGAATTCTGAACCATTATTCGCTTGACTTAAGGTCGGGAAGAGAAAACAAAAGCATGAAGCTCCGAAATATAATGGAGAATATAAAGTCTGATAACAACCCCGAAATTACAAACCGTATATATCAATGCGTATAGCAATATAAAGACACGGGGAATGAAAAACACTATAACTCCAAGGTAATGGTAGAAGAAAATAACTTCCTCTGGTGGTAGATGAAAAAGAAGAATGACAGATATAAAAGTTAGGAGTATATCAAGAATCAGAACAGGATTAAGCATTTCACAATCTTTTGGAAGTATGAAATAAGGAAGAAGATGTAGGAGTGGTGAAAATAATGAAACGGAAGTGGTTAATTTATAGCGAAATATCAGACATAGCAATCAAGGCAGATTACGCATTTAATCAAAGGAAATCCTAATTTCCGCAATTACCGAAGAATCAAATCTTATTTAGATTATGAAGATTTTCTATTCTTTAAATTCCGGAAATCAATCGTTACTACGTCAAGAGATAAGACGCATCTCTATTCTCCATTTCACTATTTTACGATAACTTCCCTCATACGCTTCGAGTAATTGGATTGTTTTATCCATATTATTCAACGGTGATAGAAATTCTATTTATCAACTCATATTCGTCATAAAAACATTTTTATTGTTAACCATGACGACCTCACTCAAATTTCGGGACGAAATTTCTTTAACGGGGAGGTACTGTGATGACCCGGAAAATTTTGACTTATTTAAACCAATTCTCTATATGATTTAATATTTTCGACATGATAAGCAATGAATTTTGACAAGTTTTAAAACTTTTAAAAATGATTTTTTTATATATAACGGTTGACCACCCTGTTTGTCCAACGATTCACGAATGTCGTAACATGTATTATATTCATATTTTAATAAATATAAGAGTTTTCGATATATACGGAATCATGCGAATAATATTTATATACGAAATGATTAAAAATTTACTATTAAACGATGCTATTTCAAATTAAAAATTTTACGTATTAAGTCATTTTATTTTTATGATATAATTTTTGTAATTTTTTTTAAGAAACGAAGTTAAATTAATAATGTACAATTTATAAAGCACAACGTACAATGTGTAGCTTAAATAGTTGAATTTAAATTAATTCATTTACTATTCACATGAAAACGACATGATAGAAATTATTAATTATAAGTTACATAGAATACCCCTGAAGTATTTAATAAATACGACTTTTTAAAATTTTAATATTCGATTTACGTAATATTTAATATGTCGACGAGGTAACAAACAAATGCATGTGGACTAGAAAAAGGAGCCATGTGATCGCATGGCCTCCCCTCACAATAACCATGCGATCGCATGGGATAAAAATCCTGGCCACATCTATATATTTCGACAGTCTTGGCTCGAGGGAAACACACACATAAAATTTATATTACTCCCTCTGTTATTTATTTTATTATCATATATTATTATTATTATTATTATTATTATTATTATTATTATTATTATTATTATTATTATTATTATTATTATTATTATTATTATTAGATTAATATTATTGTTAATCTTATTATCATTATTAGTATTATTACTATTTATACATAAAATACTACGACGAGGTTATGAGCATGTCACTTTCAAAATGGTTTTCAAGCGGGATAGAGCTAAGAAAATTATGGGTTATTGCCAAGGAGGTTATGGGTAATGTTCGGGGGTATATTTGTGAATCAAACCTAGTATTTATCATCTCCGTTACATCTACGTACTTTCCTACAATATTGAATCTCAATACTAATACGTTGAGATCTACAATTATTTGGTAATCCGAGTTTCGGTCACATTTTGGTGAACAACTTTATATGCTGCTAAGGTGAGTTTCATTTGCTCCCTTTTACTCTTTACATTTTTGGGCTGAGAATACATGCAAATGCTTTATTAATTGTTTTACAACATTTATATGCGTGAGTTTCATTTGCTCCCTTTTTAATTGCTTTTGCAATCTATATTTTTGGGCTGATAATACATGCACTTTATTTTAAACGCAATGGATACAAGTACATACTAAATTCTACACTGAGTTTGAACCGAAAATCCCTTAGCTTTGGTAACTGTTAACTGCCAGTTATAAGAACTGGTGGGCGCGAGTAGTAGTATATGGATCCATAGGGCTTGATATCCTCGTCCGAGCTAGAGCACTAGCCTTTTAACGGACGTATGCTATTTGAGAAGCGTACACGTTGGTTTGCGTGTATTATTAAGATGATTATACAAAGGGTACAAATTATATATACGTTAAGTTTAGTTACCAGGGTGCTCAATTTAGTAGAATATTTTGATAAACGTTTCTGGATTGAACAACTGAAATCTTGTGATCCACCTTTATTATGCGCAACATTAAAACTATGAACTCACCAACTTTTGTGTTGACACTTGTTAGCATGTTTATTCTCAGGTTCCCTAGAAGTCTTCCGCTGTTTGCTTATATGTTAGACAAGCTATGTGCATGGAGTCATACATGGCATATTTTTCAAGGAAACGTTGCATTCACCAAATCATCACCATGTATCTTATTTTGACTGCATTGTCAATGGAAGTATTATTGTAAATTATTATATTACGGTGATTGTCTATATGTAGAAATCATCAGATGTCGAAAACCTTTGATTTAAATATTCATTTATGGTGTGCCTTTTCAAAAGAATGCAATGTTTACAAAACGTATCATATAGAGGTCAAATACCTCGCAATGAAATCGATGAATGACGTGTTCGTCCAAGTGGATTTAGAGCGATCGTCACACTAGCCAAGTTTAACGCTATATTTTTAAAACTATATTTGTATAAATATAAATATATATATAAGTAGTATTATTATTATAAAAGGGGGTTTTTACCGTTTAATGACCGGTTTGTCGATTTTATGTCTTAAGCCGTAGTTAAAACCTAATGTAAAATATTAAAAATAAATATAACTTAATTTAAAGCGTAAAGTAAATGACAATAATTAAAGTGCGATAAATAAAATTGCGATAATTAAAAAGTACGATAATTAAAAGTGCAATAAATAAAATGATAGTAAATAAAAGTGCGATGAAATATGAAATAAAGAAATTATGCTTATTTAAACTTCCGTAATCATGATGTTTGACGTGTTGATTTTAGTTTATTACCATGGGTTAATTGTCCTTTGTCCTGGATTATTTGATATGTCCATACGGATTTGTCCATAATAGTCCATCAGTCATAAATATAAAGTGCGAGAGTCTTCGTCAAATTATCCTTATACCTGAAGTCAAATATTCCAACTAATTGGGGATTCGAACTATAACAAGGTCTTAATACTTTGTTTAATGAATACACCAGGTTATCGACTGCGTGTAATCCAAGGTTTTACTACTTTGTTAACAATTACACCAATTACCCTTGAATGTAATCCACCCCTGTTTCAACGAGTCTATTGATTATTAATCCATCCCCGTGTCCGGTCAAATGAATAATTATTGGTATTTATAGATATCCCGCCCACCGTACCCAGTCAAGCGTATGTGGTTATATATAAATACATCAAATTATAAGTCTATATATTAAATTAACGAGGTATCATTTAGTTAATATAAAGCCCATTAATAGCTCATAGTCTAATTTTCACAAGTGTCGTTCTTTTGTCCAAACCCCAATTATGGTCCAAAGCCCAATTATCCCGTCTTTAATATTTAGTCTAACATCACGATTACTTCGGCTTAAATAAGAATAATAATAACTTAGCTACGAGACATTAATTTAAAAAGGTTGAACATAACTTACAATGATTAATAATAGCGTAGCGTTACACGGACAGAATTTCGACTTACACACTTACAACATTCGCTAACATACCCTTATTATTATTAATCTTAAATTAAAATTAAAATTATATATATATATATATATATATATATATATATATATATATATATATATATATATATATATATATATATATATATATATATATATATATATATATAGGATAGAAAAAGATGTGTTATTTTCAGCCAAAACACGTGAAATTTATAGGACCTGAGCTGATACAGTGCACCATGCGATCGCATGGTTTTTGGTCTTCTTGGCCATGCGATCGCATGGCCTTCTTTTACATCTCACATACTTTTGTTTTTTTTATTTGCCGACGGTTTTAATAAATAAATATAATATATATATAATTTTAAGAATTATTTATATATTATATTATATTTATGTGCATAGTTGACTTGTAATTTTTAGTCCGTTGCGTCGCGCGTTGAGAGTTGACTCTGGTCCCAGTTCCCGATTTTCGAACGTCCTTTCGTACTATTTAATATCTTGTACTTTGCGTTTCGCGGCTCGTACTCTTGTAAATTTTAGACGTTTCTCATCAATAATTTGAACCACTTTGATTGTACTTTGTACTTTTTAGCTTTTTGGTCGTTTGCGTCTTCAATTCGTCGAATCTGTCTTTTGTCTTCACCTTTTAATATTTAAACGAATATCATTTGTAAATAGAACAATTGCAACTAAAAGCTTGTCTTTCTTGAGGAATAATGTTATAAAATATATGTTCGTTTTTAGCATTATCAAATATTCCCACACTTGAGCGTTGCTTGTCCTCAAGCAATATAGTCTTGAAATAAAAATACTAGAATCACTTCTTTATTCTTCACACTTTGTACATCAGTGATTTCTATACGGCGGTATGAACAATGGTAGTAACATTGTGGTTTACAGTCCCACATGACTATGAAAATTTAGATCCTTTAAGGAAATTGAATCTTTATGAAAACATTTGATCTTTTGAAAATTCAATCTAGCTTTTACCCTAGATAAGTTTTCCGCAATAACCCTTCACCGGTGTTTGCAAAATGTTTTTGTGGGTTTTGTGGGTTTCAGATTCGAAAATTTTAGCTTAAAACTTGCGGTTTTGTGTCACCCACTTGCTAACCTTGTATTAGGAAAGCAACACGTCCAGTATACTTGCTCCGTATATTACTTTTCGGTAAACTACCATCCGGTTGTAAAAGAAAGCGTTGAACAAGCAACTGTTAAGGCAATGTCCCGTGACATGCTTTTGATTATGGTCTATAACGTGTCGGATGCAATTACTATCCTTGGTAGGAGCAATAGTAAAGATCACCCTATAGTTTTTCGGTATGGCACAAGGTCCTGTCTTCGACCATGCTATGCAACTACTGTTCTTACGGTTGACACTCGATTTGGTTCAGGTGACCTAATGAATTCCAGGTGAATTCTTAGGATTTTACGTTCAATGGTAATGAACGCATTGAAAATAGGTTTTTAGAAAACAAATCGGTTTGTAATTTTGATCAAAATATTTTCTCGTTCAAGCTCGAGTTTAGATATCATCGAATTCCATGAGTTTGAATTCTCAATCTTTAAGGTCAATCTCAAGGATTGAGTAATATCAGTCTTAAAAGCTGATTTTTGATCTTTAAGGAGATTATCCTTTCTGGGGATCTGATTCATTAGTCTTATAAGCTAATTTGCACGGTGCCCCCATTATACGAGACAGATCCTCTCATGGTTAGGATAAGTCTGACCACTTGACGACCCTGTTTGATGCTGAGGTCCGTGCATTTCCAGCTGATTTTCGAGAAAACTTTTCAAGGTTTTTCGTAGACTCTACAACTGGTCTGGACGACAACTTCCTGACCTAAATCAAGAAGCGCGTGTATTTTTCTCTCGAAAGACTTTACTTCTTTTTATATTACAATAAACTGGGTAAAACTGATAAATATCGTCCAAAACAAAAGTACCTTCAATTATTTGTACAAAAATATGTGTCCTATATTCTAAATAACTTGGTAAATTTTTCCCACACTTGGCTTTTATTTTCCTTTCTTTGCCTTTTTATTTTCCTCTATTCCATTTTAAATGAATTCTAACATTTTAGGTTGTTTCTCAATTTATGTCCTTTCCGAGGTAACAATAATTTCGGTGTTAACACCTAGTTTTATCGTTCATAAATATGTATAAAAATGATTTTGAGTTCATTTAGTTGAAAATTTTGTAAAATTTTACTAGAATTGGGTAGTCAGTATATAAGACTAGGGCTGTTCTTTATTATCAGAGAGCACTAGATTCTAATACAACTACTGCGTTACTAGTATTTTTAATGGTAACCAAGTGTTTAAATTTAAAATTTTAAAAATCCGAAAGAATTTAACCCCTTCTCACACTTAAGATCTTGCAATGCCCTCATTTGCAAGAAATCAGTAACAATTTAAATTATTGAGGGTGATTAGCGTAGAAAAATGATTAAATTTTACCAAAGTTTCCAAACATATTGGCGTTTGTTTGTTGAATGATAAATGGTGTACATCATTTGTTCATTACGTCTTGTTGTTACATCACATTTGTTTTTCGTTTTGTCGTCAAAATTAGTAGCTTTTGCTGAACTTAATGTCAGTCTTTGAAAGTTCGCTGTTTTACCCTGTTGTGTACAATTGACAATATACATACATACAAATAATAACATGCATGGTAATTTGAAATGGAACTTAACATCCCACTTTCAAATCAAATATGAAATATTAGTACAACATAATAAAAAAAAATTAAAACTTACATTAAAGTATCACAATATTATATGTTTAAACATAAATAAATAAAAATAATAAAAAATAAAAATCATAGAAATCACCAACGGGAACTATATCAATCTGGATAGGGGTTCCACTTCATGTCATCGGGCGAGTTCCACGGTTGGTTATAGGTGTACTGATAGGTCTGGTTAGGGTAGTAGAGAGTAAATGGTGGTCGCATATCGGGCTGATGTGGCGGATAGTAAGCAGGTCGGGTCGGTACGTAGTTATTTGGTACCTGAGGTGATAGTTGGCTCATGATCTGATTCTGATGATAGTGTCATCTATTATGCTGTCGTTGCCTGGAATGCTCGTACACATTCTCGGCGTGCCACTGCTCGAACTGACTAAATCTAGCCTCGTTTGTCATTTATACCTCATCTATACGCTGATAAACGTCAGTAACAGCCTCCCTAATGACATCCCTAATGTCATCCGATTCCTCCATTTCTTCATCTGAACCTCTCTCTACCTGTGGATGATGACCATCATATGGTACTGCCTGATTGCGTCTGCTCTTTAATACCTTTGCACCCTGTGACAACCCGGAAATTTCCAACCAAATTTAAACTTTATCTTTATATTATTCCAACACGATAAGCAAAGTTTGTTAAGTTAAATCTCAAGAATTTTAAATTGTGTTCATACATTCATTATAACCTCGACCAAATTCCAACGATTCACGAACCGTTATATATAAATAAATATGTATATATATGTATATATATTATAACTTGAGAATATTAATAAAGTATTAAACGTATAATACTTTACATGAACGTATTTGTTTCAATATGTTTATCGATGGAATTAGAAGATAATATCAAATGATTAATTTATCAGATACATTGTGATATGATTACGGGTCTATGTTATGAGGTCCACTGTGATTTAAGAAACCATTCTTTTTTACAACATTCGTAAAATGGTAAAGTAATTTATAAGTAAGAACGTGAAGTGTAACTAACTTAGATGTTGGATATCGACAAGTAAGTAACTCGACATTTTTCATTAAGATGATTTCATACGTTTATTTAACCTTTGAACTTTATCTAATGCTTCACCAACAGACTGTAATTTAAAAACTTGAAACCTATTATGAATATATATGATTCTACTTTTCTAAAACGTTTTATGATATAACGATTTCCATTATTTTAACCTTTAAACAAAATGATTCTTAAAAATATATTTGGTTTTGGAAAACAAAATTATTATATTTATTTGATTTAGTTTCAAATGTACAAAAACGTTTTCAGTTTAAAAAGAACTTTATTATTAAAACGTATATAATTTTTATAAATATCTAGAACCACTTTTGGCAACTCATTACTTAACCAGTATGATAAAGATAACGATATTTATATTTTATTTTATTAAATATATATAACAATTTAAATTAATATTATATATATTTATAGCGTATTATATGTACATAGTTTTATACTTTTACTATACTTAAACTTTACCTTTACTTTATTTTTACTTTACTTTAACTTTAATAATTCACTTTAATAATTCATACTTTAATAATTCACTTTAATAATTCATACTTTAATAATTCACTTTAATAATTCATACTTTAATAATTCACTTTAATAATTCATACTTTAATAATTCACTTTAATAATTCAAAAATCTATTATAAATAGAATTCAATAGGTTTCATTATTTTATAGAAACTTGAAAATATTTTTCTCTAAACTCTCTCAATCGATTTACATATATATATTTACTCCGTATTATTTCAAGATATTATTAGTATACATAAAATAATACGTCGGAGTGCGGTCCGAGTGATTTCGAAATTGTTTTTCGAGTGGGATTGGATTAAGGAATTTATGGGTTATAGCTATGGAGGTGATTGGGTATGGTTCATGGGTATACTCATGAGGTCAATATAGTGTTTATCATCTCCGTTGCGTCTACGTACCTTTCCTGCAATATTGAATCTCAATATTGATACGTGAGTACTCATAATTTAACTTTTACATACTAATAGTGTATCCCTGACTAGTGCTCGAGTATATAGGATTATGCATGTTTGTACTTTTGATATTGCCTTTAGTTAGGTTATGTTGAATCCTGAATTAGTTATATATGCGACTGAGATAAGGTATAAGATATGCATGTCGTTAGAAAGCTAGCGAAAAATTAAGAACTTTTTATTTAGATATCGAATGATTTCGATGAACGGATTTGAAGTTATAGTCCATCGAATTTTTGTATTATTATTAAAAATGATTATTATTATCGTCGTTATTATCGTCGTTCTAGTTTTATCTTATTATTATTATTATTATTATTATCTTTATCAATAAAAGGATTTATCATTAAAAATTGTTTTTTTATTATTATTACTATCGTTATTATCATTAAAGTTATAATTAGTATTATTATTATTATTATTATCTAATTATTATTATTATTATTATTATTATTATTATCATTATTATTATTATTATCATTATTAATATATATATCATTATTTAAAAATGGTTATTGTTATTATTATTATTATATTATCATTATCGTTAATAATGTCATAGTAATTATCATTATTAGTATTATTGTAATTAAAACTAATATTAGTAACACCTAATTATTTTGATTACTATTATTATCATTATTATGAACACGATATAAAAGACGATTAAAAGCTATTAAACGAAATGATTAGGAAATAATGAGTAAGAGTATCATGATGAAATTAAAATATTATAAGATATTGATTTAGATAAAATTATCGTTCTTATTATTTTTATCATTACTATTATTATTAAAAGTATCGTTAGTATCAAAACTATCATTTTAACAAAAATTATCATTTTAACAAAAATTATCATTTTAATAGAAATGTCATTATTACTATAAAATATCATTTTTATTATCATTTTAAATAGAATTATTATTTTAAAGATAATATTAAAAAATATCGTAAATATTAAAGTTATCATAATTAGAATTATCATTTTATCATAATATCATCTTAGTAATTATAAATATTGATATTTTTATAATAATAATTATTATTAAAAAATAATACAACTTTTACTTACTAACATTATAGATATTATTTTATCAAATAGATATATAATACAAACATATTTTACTACGTGTAATAAATTACTTTAATAATACCTATCATATTATCTTTATGATATTAAATGAACCCTATAAATTTTATTACTTAATATATATAAAAGTATATTTTATTATATAAATTTTAATATAAAATTTTATTTATTAATAAATGAATTATATTATTTACTCTAATAAATCTTTTAAAAATATTTAAAAATATAAAACGACTATATTTAAAATATATTATAATCATGTATAAATTTTGGAAATCATTTTGAGTCAAATTGACTTTTGTTGACTTTTGCATATTAGTCTCGAGCATTAGGATTGTGGTACACTATGACCTGACCTAATTGTTAGACAAATATTGACCAACATATAATTATATATAATTAATTTAGGTTCGTGAATCCGAGGCCAACCTTGCACTAGTTCAATGACGTTATATGTATTTTCACTACGAAATACAGTATGGTGAGTTTCATTTGCCTTTTTACCCTTTATATTTTTGGGCTGAGAATACATGCACAATTTTTATAAATATTTTACGAAATAGACATAAGTAATCGAAACTACATTATATGGTTGAATTATCGAAATCGAATATGCCCCTTTTTATTAAGTCTGGTAATCTAAGAATTAGGGAACAGACACCCTAATTGACGCGAATCCTAAAGATAGATCTATTGGGCCCAACAAGCCCCATCCAAAGTACCGGATGCTTTAGTACTTCGAAATTTATATCATGTCCGAAGGAGGATCCCGGAATGATGGGGATATTCTTATATGCATATTGTGAATGTCGGTTACCAGGTGTTCAATCCATATGAATGATTTTTGTCTCTATGCATGGGACGTATATTTATGAGAACTGGAAATGAAATTCTTGTGGTCTATTAAAATGATGAAAATGAATGATTATGACAAACTAATGAACTCACCAACCTTTTAGTTGACACTTTAAAGCATGTTTATTCTCAGGTATTAAAGAAATCTTCCGCTGTGCATTTGCTCATTTTAAAGATATTAATTGGAGTCTTTCATGGCATATTTCGAAGAACGTTGCATTCAAGTCATTGAGTTTATTAAAGATTATTATTATTAAGCCAATTTATAGTTGAATAGTGAATATTATGAAATGGTATACATGCCTGTCAATTTTCGATGTAAAGAAAGTTTGTCTTTTAAAAACAAATGCAATGTTTGTAAAATGTATCATATAGAGGTCAAATACCTCGCGATGTAATCAACTATTGTGAATCGTTTATAATGTATATGAATGGGTCCTTTCACACCTTGATAGACCTTCAATCCTAAAGTCTCAACCTGTTCCCTACACACCATCAGTGGACCCCCTTGATCCCTATCTACACCCAAATACTCTCCAATGAGAGTAACAAAAATACCTCCTCCTATTATTCCCCCGTCCTGTATTCCTGCCACCATTTTGGATAGATAAAAACCAACACAGTAGGCAATTTTAACAAAGCTTCTAGTGTTTCGAATACACTTAAGGTAAAATAAATAGTGTAAGGTCATCTTCTCCTTGTTTTTACCTCTTTGTGTAACCGAATTAGCTAAAAATATATGTATAATACGAAGCTCTGCTTTGTTAATATCTAAATAGGAGTGTCTTCCTCCCAGCGTAAAAATATTATAATTTGACATACGCCTCCAGACGGCGTCCGCGTCAAAATTCCTATCTACCCTTTCACCATGATAAATCAAATTTATACAATCAGGTAGTAGTAATTCACCAGGAGTGTAAATCTGTAAAGCCCTGGCCATGTCCAGCATGGATATCCTATACATCCTACGGCCAAGTAAAAATCTAAGAAAATTTCTATCATCTAACCTAACTACATCCGTATTTAACGCTATAGTACTCATAAGCTCAACACACCATTCTTTATATACAGGCCTACGAATGGTGAATAAACGTTCCCAATCGGGAAAAGAAGAGTTCCCATACCTTTGGATTAGATGCTTCCTAACTGAGTTAACTAGTTGGACCCTTTCCAAAGGCTCCTAATCGATTACCCTCGTTACTTCTACATTTTTCGTTACCAGTTTAAATTTATTACTTTGGTACGTCGGGTAATCTCTCCAGCTTCGATCAAATCTCAAATTAGGATGCAACTATTCTTCATGAATCGTTGGGTGTTCTATTATTGGATGAATTGGAAATTGTACGTAGGCATTAACATATTCTTTCTACGGATCCTAATATGGTATGTGTTGATCATTATGATATTGTTGTTCCTGTTGTTGTTCCTGTTCAGGTTCTGGTTCATATTGCATTTCTAGTTTAGGTTCCAGAGCAGGTTGTCTAGATGATGATGATGCACCATCAGTATTGGTATATCTCTGCAAAACACATTAAACACAAAATTTGTGCATCCAAATATGCATTAGTGTTAGCAAAATAACAACTTGAAACAATTACAATAACATGTTCAATCAAAATTAAACTTCTACACATTTTCACAATTTTAACAATTCTACACTTTTTCAAATAAGCATATATGAAAATATTTACAAAGTTCATAAGCATTCAACTCAAATAACATGTTAAAATAACCATTACTAGCAATTAAACAAGTTTCAAATGGCATTTACATCAAATTAATCAAGTTCATGAATTTTAGACTTGAAAAGTCCACTTTAATCCTCAAAAATCATGTTTAGGATCAAAGTTTGGATCATTTAGCTACCTAAACATGTTACACTACTTAATTTAGCAATAATTTATGACAAAAATCGGCCATAATCTGTTTATATCAAAAAGTCCCAAATTACTCAAGAACACAAACCCTAGATTTCTAAAATTTTTGAAGTTTTTGGCTTCAAATCATGTTAAATAGCATCAATCTAGGTTATACATGCATAATATACTAACAATTTAACTCTAATTACTCTAGAAATTAACAAAATCAAATTAGATAAAAATTAGCTCAAGAACACTAAAATTCAAATTTAAAGAGTTTTAGGGATGTAATTGTTACCTTTCTTGAAAAACTTCTTAACAAATTCATGATTAAAGCGGATTATAGCAAGAGATTTGCTTGATTTTGATGAAAAATTGATGATTATAGGTGATGTTTGGGAGTATTTTACGTATGTGTGTGTGTTGTTTGTGAAGAGCAGAAAGCTCGCTGGGTTTCTTATTCTGCCCAGTTTTTTATCACCGTGCGACCGCATGGATTTAGTGAAGGAACCCCATGCGATCGCATGGGGTCTGATTATTTTTTTTTAATATAAAAACCTTATACTTTTAAAACAAATAATTAATTAAAAATTGAAATTTTGTTTTTTTAGGATGAGGGTGTTTCGGATCGTTGTCCTAGTCCGTCTCTCGGCAAAATTTTAAAATTTGTTACTTTTTAAATGTTGTTTTAAAAGCAAAGTTTTTTGGGTTTTTTTTAATGTTTTTGGCATACTTTAATTCAATAAGATTAAAAATAATGATAATAAAATTTCTCGTCCCTCCCTTGGGTAAAGCAATTTCGATTCAACGATCTAGTCTTCAACTCACGACGAATTTTTAGAAATCATATTTTTAACTCAATGAAATAAAGTAAAATTTTTTTGTTTTTAAATTCACACCAAACTTAAATTTAAAATGCATAAAATTAAAAATTCATATTATTAATATTTTTAATTTTACAAACTTATATTAAATAATAGTAGTTTAAAATATTTACAAACTTAAAAATTTTGATTTTAAAATTTTATAATATTAATTTTAAAAACATGGTAAAGATAAAATTAAAAATCTTTTTGGTCTTTTATCCCACTTTAATCAATCAAATATTATCAAAAATATACGCCCCTCTTTTCGGTAAAGTAATTTCGGTTCTATAACCTAGTTTTACTCCTGACGAATTTTTGAAATATTTTGGGTTGATTGATTAAAGATATTTATACCTTAAGATTAAACGGTAAATTTCGCAGTGATGTAATAAATTTTTGTATGATATCAATAATTTCGGTTACGCATACCTAATTTTATTGAATATCAATTTAATACTTTATAGCGAACGATTCAGCGTTTATTATCAAAAGGTTAAAAGCAATAAAATAAAAAAATAAAAAAACTGTACATACTTACTTATGAGATAGAATTCTCAGAGACCTGCTTTAGCTGACTCATAGGAGAGTCGTGTGATTTGTTTTTCCATAGCTACATAAGCGTAACCTCGATTCTTTAATATCTTTTCTTCTAAACATATGAACGGTTCTTCTCTGCATAGAGTAACAAATTCGGTATTTGAATATGTTTGATTGTTTGAACATTTACCTTCGTGTGACCATTTTCCGCATTTATAACATCTTTTAAGGTGTCATGCTCTTCTTTTTGTTGCGGATTTTGATTTTTATTTTCCAAAATGTATCTTATGATGATCTTTCCTGAGTTCTTTCCTCACTTCGTCACATCTGCCTCTTATTACTGACACCAGGTCACTCGGGAGTGTGTCATTATTACGTTTAGTAATCAAAGCGTGTAGTAGTAGACCATGGTTCAAATCAAAGGAATTCTTCATCTCGTAAAACCTAAAAAAAATAAAAATTCAGAATGGAAGGAGAAGACTAGTTCTTTAGGGTCTGCTAGGGAAAGACCATTCGGATTTCATTTTTGGAAACTACACGAAAACAGAATATCTAACTCTAACAGGAATAAATATTATCCTTAAAAGACTTGATTCTCCCCACACTTAGTTAGCTGTGGTGTCGAAATTGTGATTAACTTCGTTGTCAACTTCCATTGGATCGTGTATGTAATGTTTAACTCTGTGACCATTAACTTTAAATTCAATCCTATTTGAATTTATTAACTCTATTGTTCCGTATGGAAAAACTCTTTTGACTATGAATGGACCAGACCATCTTGATTTTAATTTTCCAGGAAATAACTTGAATCGTGAATTGAAAGAAGAACTCTGTCTCCTTCTTTAAATTCTTTTGAACTTTTGATTCTTTTATCATGCCATTTCTTCGTTCTTTCCTTATAGATTAACGAATTTTCATATGCTTCATGTCTTAATTCTTCTAATTCGTTTAGTTGACTTAGCCGTAGACGTCCGGCTTCATGTAAATCAAGATTACTGTGCTCAATTTCTACTAGAAGATGACATGCTTTTCCGTAAACGAGTTTAAAAGATGTGGTTCCAATTGGAGTTTTGTAGGCTGTTCTAAAATCCCAGAGTGCATCCTTCAATTTTATGGACCATTCCTTTAGATTTGATCCTACGATTTTCTCTAGAATACGTTTTAAAGCTCGGTTGGTATTTTCAACTTGTCCACTTGTTTGCGAATGATAAGCGGTTGAGATTTTATGAGTTACTCCATATCTTTTGAGAACTTTCTCAAGTTGATTATTACAAAAATGAGTACCTCGATCACTTATTAAAGCTTTCGGTGTTCCGAACCTTGCAAAAAGACGTTTTAAAAAGTTGACTACAACTCTTGCATCGTTAGTTGGGAGAGCTTGTGCTTCCGCCCATTTAGATACATAATCAATGGCAACGAGAATGTAGAGATTATTATGAGATTTTGGAAATGGACCCATAAAGTCAATACCCCAAACGTCAAATACTTCACATACTTGAATGACATTTTGTGGCATTTCATCACGTTGACTTATTTTTCCGGCCCTTTGACAAGCATCACAGGATTTACAAAGAAGGTGTGCGTCTTTGAAAATTGTAGGCCAATAGAATCCAGCATCGTAAACTTTTCTTGCTGTGAGTTGAGGCCCATAATGTCCTCATGTTGGTCCTGTGTGACAATGGTTTAAGATTTGACTGGCTTCATCCCTGAATACACATCGGAGTATTATTCCATCGGGACAACTTTTAAACAAATGTGGATCTTCCCAGAAATAGTGTTTTATATCACTAAAGAATTTCTTTTGTTTTTGGTACGGCAACCCTTTTTCAAGGAATCCACATACTAAGTAGTTTGCATAGTCTGCAAACCATGGAATTTCATTATAATCGATTCTCAATAGATATTCATCAGGAAAGTTGTCTTGTATGGCCGATTCATTTAGAACTTCTAATTCAGGATTTTCAAGACGAGAAAGATGATCAGCGGCGAGATTTTCTGCTCCCTTTTTGTCTCGGATTTCAATATCGAACTCTTTTAAGAGTAAGATCCAACTGATTAATCGTGGTTTGGCATCTTGTTTTGAAAATAGGTATCTAAGAGCAGAATGGTCGGTATAGACCACCGTTTTAGCTAGAACGAGATATGAACGAAATTTGTCAAAAGCAAAGACAATAGCAAGGAGTTCTTTTTTAGTAGTTGTGTAATTCATTTGTGCTCCTTGTAACGTCCTACTAGCGTAATAAATAGGTTGAAATCATTTTTCAATCCTTTGTCCTAAAACGGCTCCCATTGAAAAATCACTTGCATCGCACATTAGTTCAAACGGTAGATTCCAATTTGGAGTTATCATGATCGGCGCATTAGTGAGTTTTTCTTTAAGAATATTAAAAGATTTGATGCATTCATCCGAAAAGATGAATGGAGCATCCTTTTCTAGGAGTTTATTCATAGGAGTGGCAATTTTAGAAAAATCTTTTATGAAACGTCGGTAAAAACTGGCATGCCCTAGAAAACTCCTAACTCCTCTAACATTGGTGGGATGTGGAAGTTTAGAAATTACATCTACTTTAGCTCTATCCACTTCAATTCCTTCCTTTGAAATTTTATGACCAAGAACGATGCCTTCTCTAACCATGAAATGGCATTTCTCCCAATTAAGAACTAGATTTGATTGCTCATATCTAATAAGCATTCGTTCAAGATTAACTAGACATGATTCAAAAGTATCACCGAAGACTGAAAAGTCATCCATGAAAACTTCCATGCATTCTTCTATCATGTCGTGAAAAAATCGCCATCATGCATCTTTGAAAGGTTGCAGGGGCGTTGCAAAGTCCAAATGGCATGCGTTTATAAGCAAAAGTACCATAAGGGCACGTGAATGTGGTTTTCTCTTGGTCCTCGGGTGCTATTGGGATTTGAAAATATCCGAAAAAACCGTCCAGAAAACAATAGTAACTATTTCCGGCTAATCTTTCCAACATTTGATCAATGAAAGGTAAGGGAAAGTGATCTTTTCTGGTGGCGTCATTTAATTTTCTATAATCAATACAAACACGCCATCCTGTTACAGTCCTAGTAGGAATAAGCTCATTTTTTTCATTTGTGATGACAATCATGCCACCCTTCTTAGGTACGCTTTGAACTGGGCTTACCCATGGACTATTAGAGATTGGATAAATTAAACCTGCATCTAGCAGTTTAATAATTTCTTTCTTAACAACATCTTGCATATTTGGATTTAGTCTTCGTTGGCGTTGCACATACGTTTTATGACATTCTTCCATAAGGATTTTATGTGTGCAATACGAAGGACTTATGCCTTTAATGTCATGAATCTTCCATGCAATAGCTGGTTTATGAGCTTTTAGCACAGAAATGAGTTGAGATTTTTCATTTTCAGTAAGAGAAGACGATATTATTATAGGTAATTCAGATTCACCATGTAAATAAGCATATTCCAAATGGTTTGGAAGTGGCTTTAACTCTAATGTCGGTGGTTCTTCTATTGATGATTTATATCGATATCTGTCTTCTTCTTTTAGCATTTGAATTTCTTCTGTTGTTGGTTCATATCCATTAGCCATAAGTGCGGCTAACATTTCAGCTTCATCAATTGGTTCAGTTCCTTCTCCTAAAGAACATTCTGCTGTTCCTTGTAATTCTGGAAATTCTTCTAACAATTCTGCATGTGAATCTATAGTTTGAATATAATAACATGTATCATCTGCAGATTGCGGTTGTTGCATGGCTCTATAAATAGAAAAAGTGACACTCTCGTCCTCTATACTTAGGGTCAATTTCTTACCAAACACGTCTATTATTGCTTTAGCCGTGTTTAAGAATGGTCTTCCTAATATGAGAGGAACTCGAGAATCTTCTTCCATGTCCAGAATAACAAAATCTACTGAAAATACTAAAGTACCAACTTTAACTAGCATGTTTTCCATTATCCCTCTAGGATATTTTACTGATCGATCGGCTAGTTGTATGCTTATTCGTGTTGGTTTCAATTCTCCAAGATCTAGTTTAGCGTATAGTGAATACGGCATTAGATTTATACTAGCACCTAAGTCTGCCAATGCTTCTATTGAACTAAGACTACCCAGAAAACATGGAATTGTGAAACTTCCTGGATCTGATAATTTTTCTGGTATCTTATTCAACAGTACTGCAGAACAATTAGCATTCATTGTAACAGCCGAAAGTTCTTCCATTTTCTTCCTATTTGTGATTAGATCTTTCAAGAATTTAGCATATCTAGGCATTCCTGAAATCACATCAATGAAAGGAAGATTTACATTTATTTGTTTAAACATATCCAAGAATTTGGATTGCTCGGCTTCAAGTATTTCTTTTCTCTTTTTACTTGGGTAAGGAAGTGGTGGTTGGTATGGTTTAACATATGGTTTAGCCTTAACTGTGTTATCTTCATTAATCTTTTCAACTACCGGTTCTGTTTCCTTATCTTGCTCAGGTTGTGGTTCTTGTGGAGTAGGAATAGAGTCATCAGAAATTACAGGTATTTCAGGTAGTTTAAGTGTAATACCACTTCTCGTGGTAATGGCTTTAGCTGTTTCATTCCGGGGGTTAGCATTTGTATCGCTAGGTAGACTTCCCGGTTTTCTTTCACCTATTAACCTTGTTAGGTTACTTACTTCTTGTTCCAGATTTTGAATTGAAGCTTGTTGATTTCTAAATGCTTGAGCATTTTGTTCATTTGTTTGTTTCTGAGATGTGAAAAATTGAGTTTTAGATTCAACTAGCTTCGACATCATATCTTCTAAATTTGGCTTTTTATCATCGGTTTGTGGTGGTTTATTTTGAAAAATAGGTCTTTGATGATTTTAAGTATTATTGGATACTTGTTGATTGCTAGGACCTTGTTGGTTGTTGTATGGAACATTTTAGTTATAATTTTGGTTTTGATTGTAAATTGGTCTTGGCGGTTGATAATTATTCTGATAATTATTTTCAGGCCTTTGGTTTATATATGAAACATTCTCTCTTTGTTCCATTGTTTGTTCAATACTGAGACAATCTTTTGTCAAATGTGGTCCTCCACACTGCTCACAATTAATTCTTATTGAGTGAATATCCTTAGTCATTTTTTCCATTCGTCTCTCGAAAGCATCTATCTTTGCAGACATGGAATCAAAGTCATGGCTAGAATCGGCTCTAGCCGCTTTAGATGATCTAACGATATCTTTTTCTTGATGCCACTCATGTGAGTGGGAAGCAGTGTTATCAATAATTTTGTAAGCTTCAGTTGCGGTTTTCTTCATAATGGAACCACCAGCTGCAATATCGATGTCTTTCCGTGTAGTGATGTCGCATCCTTGATAGAATATTTGTACTATTTGATAAGTGTCTAAACCATGTTGCGGACATCCTCTTAATAACTTTCCAAATCTTATCCATGCCTCATACAGAGTTTCATTTGGCTTTTGCGTGAATGTAACAATTTCTCCTTGAAGTCTCACGCCTTTAGATGCCGGAAAGAATTGTTTAAGAAAATTTTCAACTAAAACATCTCATGTATCAATCGCCCCTTCAGGTAATGATTCTAACCAATCTTTGGCTTCTCCCTTTAAAGTCCAGGGAAATAACATGAGATAGATCTGTTCATCCTCCACTTCTCGGATTTTAAATAGAGTACAGATCCTATTAAAGGTACGAAGATGTTCATTTGGATCTTCCTTCGGCGCACCACTAAATTGGAATTGATTAGTTACCATGTGTAGGATTTGTCATTTGATTTCATAATCTGGCGCATTAATGTCTGGTTGAGTAATTGCGTGACCTTGGCCAGTGCGTTTAGCTCTCATTCGGTCTTCCATACTTAGAGGTTCCAGATTTTCCATTATTGAATTTGTTGAATCTGAATCACTAGAGGATTCTGACTTAATGGTTTCTTCCTCGACAATTTTCGAATGAGTGATTTGTGGTTCAGGAGGAATGATTAGTGGTTCAGGATCTCTGAATTGTCCCTGAATATCCTCCGGATTCTCAATTCTGAGGTCGGGTTCAAAAAATGGATTATCGAAAATTTGAATTGGAGTACTTGGTCGACTAGATGACGATTCTAAAGAAAAATCAACGGCGACAATATTGGCTAGATGTCTTGATCGAGTTACAGGTGGTGAACGTATGAAAGGTGGTGAACGTTTTGCTCAGTGCATTCACTGAATATCCTATTAGTTATAAAAGATAAAAATTATATAAGTTATCAAATTAATAGACTTTTCTGATTTTGCCCACGTTTCGAATAGCTAATAGATGCAGCAGGTAGCCAGGACCCTTTAAATCGGAAGCCCACAACTCGCCACTAACAAATCCAACTATTACTACGAACCAGAAAATTTTGGATGTCTATCAATTTAACCGCTTAAAATAATTTTTCGTTTTGAAATCTAAAGAAATTTTAGAGAAAAAATAGAAAATTCTATGTCCTAAAAACTATAACGTCGAGAAATAAGAAAGAAAAAGAGCGCGTCGAAAAAACGTCAAAAAAATAAAAGGTCGAAAAATAATAAAAAGAACGTAGCGCGTCGAAACTTAAAAGTCTAAAAACTAAGAATTAAAAGTTACGTCTAAAGGTATTAAAGCTTAAAAGAATTCTATATCCAAAACGGCAATTATTTAAAAAGTACTAAAATCTTAAATACTAAAACAATAAGTGACGTCGTAAAATTCTAAGGCGCCTAAATCTTAATCTAAAGAGAAAGTACTTAAGGGATTTTACGGCAAAGCCTAAAAATCTAGAAATAAAAGTAAACTACGGCAAAAACTATATCTTAAAACTAATTACGAACGAAAAATACAAATTACGAATTAAACTAATAAAAAGATACGGAAATATAAAAATAAAACTAAAGTTATAAAAATACAATTTTTTTTAAATATTATTTTTATATTATTTATTTTATAAAAGTATTAATTTATTAATTATTAAAACTAATTATAACTTAAAAGTACAAATTAAATAAAACTAAAACTAATTAATAAAAACTAATTAAATAAATAAACCCTAATTAGGGTTAATAAATTAATAACAATAATTATTAAAACTCCCTAAACCGTACCAGCTAATGATCAGACCTGTCAGAGGGTACCATGCGGTTGCATGAGTTTTCTACACTCGAGCCATGCAATCGCATGGCTTGCAGTTTCAGTTTAAATGCAGGTCAAAAATGCAGGCTCAGTTTCTATTTTTTTTTTTTTTTTACTTTGATTTTTTTACAAAATTTAAAATAAGTAATTAAAATACACTTATATTTTTAAGATCTAAAAAAAATACTTTTATACTTTATAAAATATATATTTTCGTTTTACTTTTTTTTTATTATGTTTTAAATTTTTATTTCTAATATTTAAAACGTATTATTACAAAAGTAAATTAAAAATCTTTTTTTTATATATATAGCGTTTTGCTTCCGGCGTTTAAGCAGTCCCCGGCAGCGGTGCCAAAAATACTTGATGTGCGTAGAGGTGTATACGAAATAGTTATATTTTTGCTATGAAATACTATTAAATACGATACAATTTTACACAAGTTATTTATTTATTTATAGAGTGGATATACTTAAACCTTGCTACAACACTTACAGGCAGTGTACCTAATCGTACAGTAGTGTAGTTTTTAGTAAGTCCGGTTCGTTCCACAGAGAGCTAGCCAAGTTTAACGCTATATTTTTAAAACTATATTTGTATAAATATAAATATATATATATATATAAGTATTATTATTATTATTATTATAAAAGGGGGTTTTTACCGTTTAATGACCGGTTTATCGATTTTATGTCTTAAGTCGTAGTTAAAACCTAATGTAAAATATTAAAAATAAATATAACTTAATTTAAAGCGTAAAGTAAATGACAATAATTAAAGTGCGATAAATAAAATTGTGATAATTAAAAAGTACGATAATTAAAAGTGCAATAAATAAAATGACAGTAAATAAAAGTGCGATGAAATATAAAATAAAGAAATTATGCTTATTTAAACTTCCGTAATCATGATGTTTGACGTGTTGATTTTAGTTTATTACCATGGGTTAATTGTCCTTTGTCCTGGATTATTTGATATGTCCATACGGTTTTGTCTATAATAGTCCATCAGTCATAAATATAAAGTGCGAGAGTCTTCGTCAAATTATCCTTATACCCGAAGTCAAATATTCCAACTAATTGGGGATTCGAACTGTAACAAGGTTTTAATACTTTGTTTAATGAATACACCAGGTTATCGACTGCGTGTAATCCAAGGTTTTACTACTTTGTTAACAATTACACCAATTACCCTTGAATGTAATCCACCCCTGTTTCAACGAGTCTATTGATTATTAATCCATCCCCGTGTCCGGTCAAATGAATAATTATTGGTATTTATAGATATCCCGAGCGTATGTGGTTATAAATAAATACGTCAAATTATAAGTCTATATATTAAATTAACGAGGTATCATTTAGTTAATATAAAGCCCATTAATAGCCCATAGTCTAATTTCCACAAGTGTCGTTCTTTTGTCCAAACCACAATTATGGTCCAAAGCCCAATTATCCCGTCTTTAATATTTAGTCTAACATCACGATTACTTCGGCGTAAATAAGCATAATAATAACTTAGCTACCAGACATTAATTTAAAAAGGTTAAACATAACTTACAATGATTAATAATAGCGTAGCGTTACACGGACAGAATTTCGACTTACACACTTACAACATTCGCTAACATACCCTTATTATTATTAATCTTAAATTAAAATTAAAATTATAAATTATATATATATATATATATATATATATATATATATATATATATATATATATATATATATATATATATATATATATATATATCGTGAGAGATAGAGAGGATAGAAAAAGATGTGTTATTTTCGGCCAAAACACGCGAAATTTATAGGACCTGAGCTAATACAGTGCACCATGCGATCGCATGGTTTTTGGTCTTCCTGGCCATGCGATCGTATGGCCTTCTTTTACTGCTAACATACTTTTTTTTTTATTTGCTGACGGTTTTAATAAATAAATATAATATATATATAATTTTAAGAATTATTTATATATTATATTATATTATATTTATGTGCATAGTTGACTTGTAATTTTTAGTCCGTTGCGTCGCGCGTTGAGAGTTGACTCTGGTCCCGGTTCCGGATTTTCGAACGTCCTTTCGTACTATTTAATATCTTGTACTTTGCGTTTCGCGGCTCGTACTCTTGTAAATTTTAGACGTTTCTCATCAATAATATGAACCACGTTGATTGTACTTTGTACTTTTTAGCTTTTTGGTCGTTTGTATCTTCAATTCGTCGAATCTATCTTTTGTCTTCACCTTTTAATATTTAAACGAATATCACTTGTAAATAGAACAATTGCTGAAGAACAATACTGTAATGGCTGGGGAACAACAACCAAGTAACGACACCAACTCTCTTAACGTTACTCTCACAAATAAAAAATTTCGACAACTCCTTGCTGCCGCTCAAGGACACAACAATAATCAAAACAACAACAACGGAAATCGAAACCCTTCGAACTCATGCTCACATAAAGAATTTATGAATTGTAAGCCACCAAGCTATAAAGGGACCGAAGGACCAATTGAACTAAACCGTTGGTTCGAAAAGATGGAATCTGTGTTTCGTCTGAGTAATTGCGGTGAAGCTGACAAGGTCAAGTATGCTACTGGAAATCTATCTGGTGGAGCTCTAACTTGGTGGACTGCTTAAGCTGGTAAAGTTGGATGGACTGCTACCCTAGCCATACCCTAGGAAACATTAAAAACTATGCTGGCTGGAAAGTATTGTCCCAGGAATCAAGTTCAAAAATTTGAAGTCGAATTTTGGGAGTTGAGAATGAAAAATCTTGAAGTTGAGGAATACAACAATCGATTTCTAGAGCTAGCTGCTCTATGCCCTAGTATGGTTACTCCTGAGAGTAAGAAGATTGAAAAGTATATCATCGGTCTTCCTCCTCAAATCCAGGGGAATGTTATAGCTGCTGGTAAAGAATCTATTGAGGCTACGATGTTAATGACCCAAAATCTGGTTATGGCTACAAGGAGAAATGCCAAGGAAAAACAAACCGAAGTGAAGACTACTGATAACAAAAGAAAGTTTGAACCTACTCAAGGTGCAAGTCAGAATTCAAACAAGAAGATTGGTGATATTACAAAAAATGGTTATGTTGGAACAAAGCCGCAATGTAAACGCTGTAATAAACATCATCATGGGTTGTGCACTACTAAGTGCGGAAGGTGTAAGAGGATTGGTCACTCGACCTGGAATTATAGAGTTACTCTGCCTGCTACAAATACAACTTCAACCGTGCCTACTTGTTTCGGTTGTGGGGAAAAAGGGCATTACAGGAACAACTGCCCTAAGAACAAGACTGCAACAACTGATACTGCTAAGGGAAGAGCTTTCGTCATGACCGTTGAAGAAGCTAGGAACGACGATGACGTCATCACTGGTACGTTTCTTGTCAACAACTGCTATGCTTCTGTTTTATTCGATACTGGTGCTGATAGAAGCTATGTGTCTATTGAATTATGTACCTTATTTGACGAGAAAACTCAAACCTTAGACACTAAGTGTCTTGTAGAAATGGCCAACGGGAAATTTGTAAAAGTTGACCGAATCTACAAGGAATGTAATCTGACTCTAGCCAATAAAACCTTCAAGGTTGACTTAATGCCTGTTGAACTAGGAAGCTTTAATGTAGTCTTAAGGATGGACTGGTTATCCCCGATGAAAGTGGGTATCCAATGTTTTGATAAGACAATTAATATTCCTCTCGAAACTGGTGAAATTCTTGTCATCCAAGGAGACAAGGGTGGTTCCAAACTTAATCTTATCTCATGAATCAAAACCCGAAAGTACCTTATGAAAGGATGTCAAGCCATTTTGGCTCACATAAAAGAAGTCAAGCCAGATGAACGGCGTATTGAAGACGTTCCCGTTGTTAAAGACTTTCCTGAAATTTTTCCTGATGAACTCCCTGGTCTTCCACCACAAAGACAAGTTGAGTTTCAAATTGATTTGATCCCCGGTGCTGCACCTGTTGCAAAGGATCCATACCGACTAGCTCCATCTGAAATGAAGGAATTATCCATTCAGCTACAAGAACTCTTAGAGAAAGGATTCATTCGTCCTAGCTCATCTCCATGGGGAGCACCCATTCTTTTTGTCAAGAAGAAAGATTGCACAATGAGAATGTGTATTGATTACCAAGAACTCAACAAGTTAACCATCAAGAACCGTTATCCACTTCCACGTATTGATGACCTATTTGACCAATTACAAGGGTCAAGTATTTATTCAAAAATTGATCTTAGGTCGGGTTATCATCAGTTGAAGGTTAAGGAATCCGATGTTTCCAAGACTGCCTTCCGGACTCGTTACGGACATTACGAATTTTTGGTAATGCCCTTTGGATTAACCAACGCTCCAGCTGTATTCATGGATCTCATGAACCGAGTATGCAAGCCTTATCTCGATAAGTTTGTGATTGTTTTCATCGATGATATTCTCATTTACTCTAAGAGTGAGAAAGAACACGAACAACACCTTCGACAAATTCTGGAGTTATTATAAAAGGAACAGTTGTATGCTAAGTTCTCCAAGTGTGATTTTTGGTTGAAGACTGTTCAGTTTTTGGGACATGTAGTTGGCAGTAATGGGATACATGTTGACCCTGCAAAGATCACGACTATTCAGAACTGGGAAACACCTAAGAACGCGAAACACATTCGTCAGTTCTTAGGACTTACCGGTTATTATCGAAGATTTATCAAAGATTTCTCCATTCTTGCCAAACCACTCACCAAGTTGACTCATAAGGATAAGAAGTTTGAGTGGACTAATGAACAGGAATCTGCGTTTCAGACCCTGAAAGAAAAGTTGACTACCGCACCTATCTTATCACTACCTGATGGAACTAAAGACTTTGTAGTCTATTGTGATGCTTCAAACCAAGGTTTTGGGCGTGTTTAATGCAACACCAGAAAGACATTGCATATGCATCCCGACAATTAAAGAAGCATGAGAAGAACTATACTACCCACGACTTGGAACTAGGAGCTGTAGTATTCGCATTAAAGATGTGGCGACACTATCTTTATGGAATCAAATTCACCATATTCACCAATCATAAGAGTCTCCAGCACATCTTTGATCAAAAGCAATTGAACATGAGACAAAGACGTTGGGTCGAATTTGAAATGTCCCGTTCATATTGATTATAAACGTTCCATATTAATTGATTTCGTTGCGAGGTTTTGACCTCTATATGAGACGTTTTTCAAAGACTGCATTCATTTTTAAAACAACCATAACCTTTATTTTATCTATAAAGGTTTAAAAAGCATTACGTAGATTATCAAATAATGATAATCTAAAATATACCGTTTACACACGACCATTACATAATGGTTTACAATAAGAATATATTACATCAAAAATAATTTTCTTGAATGCAGTTTTTACATAATATTATACAAGCATGGACTTCAAATCTTGTCCTTATTTTAGTATGCAACTGCGGAAGCTCTTAATAATCACCTGAGAATAAACATGCTTAAAACGTCAACAAAAATGTTGGTGAGTTATTGGTTTAACCTATATATTATCAAATCATAATAATAGACCACAAGATTTCATATTTCAATACATCCCATACATAGAGATAAAATTCATTCATATGGTGAACACCTGGTAACCGACATTAACAAGATGCATATATAAGAATATCCCCATCATTCCGAGACACCCTTCGGATATGATATAAATTTCGAAGTACTAAAGTATCAGGTACTTTGGATGGGGTTTGTTAGGCCCAATAGATCTATCTTTAGGATTCGCGTCAATTAGGGTGTCTGTTCCCTAATTCTTAGATTACCATACTTAATAAAAAGGGGCATATTCGATTTTGATAATTCAACCATAGAATGTAGTTTCACGTACTTGTGTCTATTTTGTAAATCATTTATAAAACCTGCATGTATTCTCATCCCAAAAATATTAGATTTTAAAAGTGGGACTATAACTCACTTTCACAGATATTTCCCTCCTCGAAAATAAGACTTGGCCATGGATCGATTCACGAACCTATACAAATATGTACATATATATCAAAGTATGATCAAAATATAATTACAACCATTTTTATTATGTTTTAAACATTTGAGTGTATTAAGTCAGCTGTCCTCGTTAGTAACCTACAACTAGTTGTCCACAGTTAGATGTACAGAAATAAATCGATATATATTATCTTGAATCAATCCACGACCCAGTGTATACACGTCTCAGGCTAGATCACAACTCAAAGTATATATATTTTTGGAATCAACCTCAACCCTGTATAGCTAACTCCAACATTACTGCATATAGAGTGTCTATGGTTGTTCCAAATAATATATATACATGGGTCGATATGAAAACATTTGCATACGTGTCTATGGTATCTCAAGATTACATAATATATTAGAATACATGTATAATACAATATAAGTTAGCTAGGAAATGATTTGTATAGATTTGTTAAACATTTCCCGTACCTAAAAAGATCAAAAATATCCAATCTTGTTTTACCCATAACTTTTTCATTTTAAATCCATTTTGAGTGAATCAAATTGCTATGGTTTCATATTGAACTATAATTTAAGAATCCAAACAGAAAAAGTATAGGTTTATAGTTGGAAATTTAATTTACATGTCAATTACTAAAGATGTAGTCATTTCCGTCGAAAGAACGACATCTTGATGACCATTTTGAAAAACATACTTTCACTTTGAGTTTAACCAAGATTTTTGGATATAGTTTCATGTTCGTATGAAAAATCATTTTCCCAGAAGAACAACTTTTAAATCAAAGTTTATCATAGTTTTTAATTATCCAAACCAAAACAGCCCCCGGTTTCACTACGACGGCGTATATCCGATTTTATGGTGTTCATCGTGTTTCCAGGTTTTAAATCATTAAGTAAGCATATCATATAGATATATAACATGTGTTTAGTTGATTTTAAAAGTCAAGTTAGAAGGATTAACTTTTGTTTGCGAACAAGTTTAGAATTAACTAAACTATGTTCTAGTGATTTCAAGTTTAAACCTTCGAATAAGGTAGTTTTATATATATGAATCAAATGATGTTATGAACATAATTACTACCTTAGGTTTTGTGGATATACCTACTGGAAATGAGAAAAAAAGATCTAGCTTCAAAGGATCCTTGGATGGCTTGAAAGTTCTTGAAGCAGAATCATGACACGAAAACAAGTTCAAGTAAGATTTCCACTAGAAATAAGATTGTTATAGTTATAGAAATTGAATCAAAGTTTGAATATGAATATTACCTTGAATTAGAAAGATAACCTACTGTAAATAATAAAGGTTCCTTGATCTTAGATGATTACTTGGAATGGATTAGAAATCTTGGAAGTAGACTTGCAAACTTGGAAGTATTCTTGATTTTTATGAAACTATACTTATGGAATTTATGAAGAACACTTAGAACTTGAAGATGGAACTTGAGAGAGGTCAATTAGATGAATAAAATTGAAGAATGAAAGTGTTTTTAGGTGTTTTTGGTCGTTGGTATATGGATTAGATATAAAGGATATGTAATTTTGTTTTCATGTAAATAAGTCATGAATGATTACTAATATTTTTGTAATTTTATGAGATATTTCATACTAGTTTCCAAATGATGGTTCCCACATGTGTTAGGTGACTCACATGGGCTGCTAATATCTGATCATTGGAGTGTATGTACCAATAGTATATACATCTAAAAGCTGTGTATTGTACGAGTACGAATACGGGTGCATACGAGTAGAATTGTTGATGAAACTGAACGAGGATGTAATTGTAAGAATTTTTGTTAAGTAGAAGTACTTTGATATGTGTCTTGAAGTCTTTAAAAAGTGTAAGAATACATATCAAAACACAACATGTATATACATTCTAATGGAGTCGTTAAGTCTTCGTTAGTCGTTACATGTAAGTGTTGTTTTGAAACCTTTAAGTTAACGATCTCAATTAATGTTGTTAACCCAATATTTATTATATCAAATGAGATGTTAAATTATTATGTTATCATGATATTATGATGTATGAATATCTCTTAATATGATATATACATTAAAATATCGTTACAACGATAATCGTTACATATAAGTCTCGTTTCGTAATTCTTGAGTTAGTTGTCTTGTTTTTACATATGTAGTTCATTGTTAACACACTTAATGATATATTTAAATATCATTTTATCATGTTAAATATAGTGTATCAATATCTTAATATGATACATATGTATTTAGTAGACGTTATCATAACGATAATCGTTATATATATCATTTCGAGTTTCTTAACTTAGTAATCCCATTTCTTATGTATATCACACATTGTTAATATACTTAGTGAGATACTTACTCATCATAATCTCATGTCAACCATATATATATGTCTATATATACCACAACATGTAGTTTTTACAAATTTGTAACGTTCGTGAATCGCCGGTCAACTTGGGTGATCAATTGTCTATATGAAACTTATTTCATTTAATCAAGTCTTAACAAGTTTGATTGCTTAACACGTTGGAAACATTTATTCATGAAAATATCAATCTCAATTAATATATATAAACATGGAAAATTTCGGGTCACTACAGTACCTACCCGTTAAATAAATTTCGTCCCGAAATTTTAAGCTGTTGAAGGTGTTGACGAATCTTCTGGAAATAGATGCGGGTATTTCTTCTTCATCTGATCTTCACGCTCCCAGGTGAACTCGGGTCCTCTACGAGCATTCCATTAAAGCTTAACAATCGGTATCTTTTTTTGCTTAAGTCTCTTAACCTCACGATCCATTATTTCGACGGGTTCTTCAATGAATTGAAGTTTTTCATTGATTTGGATTTCGTCCAATGGAATAGTGAGATCTTCTTTAGCAAAACATTTCTTCAAATTCGAGACGTGGAAAGTGTTATGTACAGCCGCGAGTTGTTGAGGTAGCTCCAGTTGGTAAGCTACTGGTCCGACACGATCTATAATCTTGAATGGTCTAATGTACCTTGGATTTAGTTTCCCCCGTTTACCAAATCGAACAACACCTTTCCAAGGTGAAACCTTAAGCATGACCATTTCTCCAATTTTAAACTCTATATCTTTTCTTTTACTGTCCGCGTAGCTCTTTTGTCGACTCTGAGCGGTTTTCAATCGTTGTTGAATTTGGATAATTTTCTTGGTAGTTTCTTGTATTATCTCCAGACCCATAATCTGTCTATCCCCCACTTCATTCCAACAAATCGGAGACCTGCACTTTCTACCATAAAGTGCCTCAAAAGGCGCCATCTCAATACTAGAATGATAACTGTTGTTGTAGGAAAATTCTGCTAAAGGTAGGTGTCGATCCCAACTGTTTCCGAAATCAATAACACATGCTCGTAGCATGTCTTCAAGCGTTTGTATCGTCCTTTCGCTCTACCCATCAGTTTGTGGATGATAGGCAGTACTCATGTCTAGACGAGTCCCCAACGCTTGTTGCAACGTCTGCCAGAACCTTGAAACAAATCTACCATCCCTATCAGAGATAATAGAGACGGGTATTCCATGTCTGGAGACAACCTCCTTCAAATACAATCGTGCCAACTTCTCCATTTTGTCATCTTCTCTCATTGGAAGGAAGTGTGCTGACTTGGTGAGACGATCAACTATTACCCAAATAGTATCATAACCACTTGCAGTCCTTGGCAATTTAGTAATGAAATCCATGGTAATGTTTTCCCATTTCCATTCCAGGATTTCAGGTTGTTGTAGTAGACATGATGGTTTCTGATATTCAGCTTTGACCTTAGAACACGTCAAACATTCTCCTACATATTTAGCAATATCGGCTTTCATACCCGGTCACCAAAAGTGTTTCTTGAGATCTTTATACATCTTCCCCACTCCGAGATGTATTGAATATCTGGTTTTATGTGCTTCCTTAAGTACCATTTCTCTCACATCTCCAAATCTTGGTACCCAAATTCTATTAGCCCTATATCGGGTTCCGTCTTCCAGAATATTAAGATGTTTCTCTGATCCTTTGGATATCTCATTCCTCAACTTTCCTTCTTTTACAACCCCCTGTTGCGCCTCCTTTATTTGAGTAGTAAGGTTAGTACGAATAATTATATTCATAGCTTTTACCCGTATAGGTTCTCTGTCCTTTCTACTCAAAGCTTCGACTACCACATTCGCCTTCCCCAGGTGGTATCGAATCTCAAAATCATAATCATTCAACAGTTCAATCCACCTGCGTTGTCTCATATTCAATTGCTTCTGATTAAATATATGTTGGAGACTTTTGTGGTCGGTATATATAATACTTTTGACTCCATATAAATAATGCCTCCAAGTCTTTAATGCAAAAACAACAGCACCCAATTCCAAATCGTGAGTCGTATAATTTTGCTCGTGAATCTTCAATTGTCTAGATGCATAAGCAATCACCTTCTTTCGTTGCATTAATACACAACCGAGACCTTGTTTTGATGTGTCACAATAAATCACAAAATCATCATTCCCTTCAGGCAATGACAATATAGGTGCCATAGTTAGCTTTTTCTTCAATAACTGAAACGCCTTCTCTTGTTCATCCTTCCATTCAAATTTCTTCCCTTTATGCGTTAATACAGTCAAGGGTTTTGCTATTTTGGAGAAATCTTGGATGAATCTTCTTTAATAACCAGCCAATCCTAAAAATTGACGTATATGCTTCGGAGTTTTTGGGGTTTCCCACTTTTCAACGGTTTCGATCTTTGTCGGGTCCACCTGGATACCTTCTTTATTCACTATGTGACCGAGGAATTGAACTTCTTCCAACCAAAATGCACACTTTGAAAACTTAGCGTACAGTTTTTCTTTCCTCAATACTTCTAGCACTTTTCTCAAATGTTCTTCGTGCTCTTGATCATTCTTTGAGTAAATAAGTATGTCATCGATGAAAACAATGACAAACTTGTCAAGATATGGCCCACACACTCAGTTCATAAGGTCCATGAACACAACTGGTGCGTTAGTCAATCCAAACGGCATAACCATAAACTCGTAATGACCATAACGCGTCCTAATAGTAGTTTTTGGAATATCATTCTCCTTTACTCGCATTTGATGATATCCAGAACGTAAATCGATTTTCGAATAAACCAACGAGCCTTGTAGTTGATCAAATAAGTCGTCAATTCTCGGCATTGGATAACGGTTTTTGATGGTAAGTTTATTCAACTCTCTGTAGTCAATACACAACCTAAATGTACCATCCTTCTTCTTGACAAACAAAACAGGAGCTCCCCATGGTGATGTGCTTGGTCGAATGAAACCACGCTCTAAAAGTTCCTGTAACTGACTTTGTAATTCTTTCATTTCGCTGGATGCGAGTCTGTATGGAGCACGAGCTATTGGTGCAGCTCCTAGTACAAGGTCTATTTGAAATTCAACGGATCGATGTGGGGGTAATCCCGGTAATTCCTTCAGAAATACATCGGGAAATTCTTTTGCGACGGGAACATCATTGATGTTCTTTTCTTCAGGTTTAACTTCCTCGATGTGTGCTAGAATGACGTAACAACCTTTTCTTATTAGTTTTTGCGCCTTCAAACTACTAATAAGATTAAATTTTGCGTTGTTCTTTTCTCCGTACACCATTAAGGGTTCTCCTTCTTCTCGTACAATGCGAATTGCATTTTTGTAACATACGATCTCTGCTTTCATCTCCTTCAGCCAGTCCATGCCAACTATTACATCAAAACTCCCTAACTCTACTGGTATCAAATCAATCTTAAATATTTCGCTACCCAGTTTAATTTCTCGATTCCGGCATATATAATATGCTGAAATTAATTTACCGTTTGCTAATTCGAGTAAAAATTTACTATCCAATGGCGTCAATGGACAACTTAATTTAGCACAAAAATCTCTACTCATATAGCTTCTATCTGCACCCGAATCAAATAAAACGTAAGCAGATTTATTGTCAATAAGAAATGTACCCGTAACAAGCTCCGGGTCTTCCTGTGCCTCTGCCGTATTAATATTGAAAACTCTTCCGCGGCCTTGTCCATTCGTGTTCTCCTGGTTCGGGCAATTTCTAATAATGTGGCCCGGTTTTCCACATTTATAACAAACTACATTGGCATTACTTGCTCCGACACTACTTGCTCCGCCATTACTCGTTCCGACACCATTTGTTCCTTTCGTTCTGTTAACCCCTGGTCCGTAGACCTCACACTTCGCCGCGCTATGACCATTTATTTTACACTTATTGCAAAATTTGGTGCAGAACCCCGAGTGATACTTTTCACACCTTTGGCATAGCTGCTTCTGATTGTTGTTGTTGTTGCGGTTGTTATTATTGTTGGGATGATTGTTGTAGTTGTTGTTGTTGTTGTGCCGTTTATTGTAGTTGCTATTGATGTTGCGATTGTTGGGATAGTTGTTGTTGTATTGGTGACTCTTATCACCGTTTTCCTCCCACTTTCTTTTGACTAGCTTCACGTTGGCCTCTTCGGCCGCCTGTTCTTTAATTCTTCCCTCAATCTGGTTCACTAGTTTATGAGCCATTCTACATGCCTTTTGTATGGAGGCAGGCTCTTGTGAACTTATATCTTCTTGGATTCTCTCCGGTAACCCTTTCACAAACGCGTCGATCTTCTCTTCCTCATCTTCGAACGCTCTCGGACACAATAGGCACAATTCTGTGAATCGTCTTTCGTACGAAGTAATATCGAATCCCTGTGTTCGTAACCCTCTAAGTTATGACTTGAGCTTATTGACCTCGGTTCTGGGACGGTACTTCTCGTTCATCAAGTGCTTGAATGCTGACCACAGTAGCACGTAAGCAGCATCTTGTCCCACTTGCTCTAGATAGGTATTCCACCATGTTAACGCAATACCTGTGAAGGTATGCGTAGCGTACTTCACTTTTTCTCCTTCAGCACACTTACTTATGGAAAACACCGATTCAACTTTCTCGGTCCACCGTTTCAATCCGATTGGTCCTTGGGTCCTATCAAATTCTGAAGGTTTGCAGGCAGTGAATTCCTTGTAGGAGCATCCTACACGATTTCTTGCACCGTTAGCTTTATTGCTAGATTCAGAGTTATTGTTGGTATGTAGCGCGGCCTGTACTGCGGCTATATTTGAAGCAAGAAAGGCACGAAATTCCTCTTCGCTCATATTCAAGGTGTGTCGAGTAGTCAGTGCCATTTCCTTCAAAATAGTCAAATGAAACAAGTTAATCATACAGGATATTAAGAGTAGTCAATAGTATCTCGTAGCATAATATGAACTCATTTATAAAAGCTTTTTCTTCATATTAGCGTTTTATAAGTTTAAATTCGGGTACTACCTACCCGTTAAGTTCATACTTAGTAGCTAATATACAATTCAACTACTACAATTCCATATGAAAAACTGATTATAATAATATATCACATATTAGTAGCTAATATACAATTCAACTACTACAATTCCATATGAAAAACTGATTATAATAATATATCACATACAAATATTCTTCAAACTTACAACTTCGCTATATTACATATAACATGAAATATAGTACACTATGATACAGGACAGTTTTGAAGATAAATCTAGTTAATACGCAAGTTGTTCAGCAAATAAAATAAAGACACGTAATTCATAAGTCCAGAAACAAGTCATGCATTCTGGTTTTACTAAGACGACTTCCCATCCTTGGTCTTGTGAAAAATAACCGTTATGACCATTGGCTAGGCAGCATATTGTAATGTCGTCAAAAGGACGAGGGTTTCGTAATGTCCAACAGCCCCGTAATAATCTAAAAACCTTGTTTCTCACCCCAACTACTGAATCCGTCACTTGTGGGAAAGTTTTATTTAAAAGCTGCAATCCGATGTTCTTTTTCTCACTTAGGTAAGAAGCGAACATCACTAACCCGTAAGCATAACATGCTTGTTTATGTTGCATGTTAGAAGCGTTTTCTAATTCACGAAATCCTATGTTGGGATATGTTGAGTCAAAATAGGTTCTTAACCCGTAGCGTAAAATTGCATTTGGGTTCCCCGCATTTAACGCTTTAAAGAAAACACGGCGTAACTTAAAGTCTCCCCAATGTGATATACTCCACCTATCAAAGGAAAGCCTTTTATAAACTAAGGCATTTCTGGAAAGTCTTTCAAATGTTTGACAAGTTAATTTCGCCATAACTAAATGTGCTGATGAATTCTGACCGACTCTAGACAAGATTTCCTCAATCATATCCTCTGGTAGGTCTTCTAAAATATTCGGTTGTCTACCCTTAACGTCCATTTTGTTTTTATACTGTAAAATAGACAAGGATTAGATTCGTAATAACAAACAATACAAGCAATTTTTACATAGAACATAAAAGAACAAGCACACTACAATACAATTATTACACAACATGCTCACACCCCTCTAATCTGAATCACTGGTTTCTTATTCTTCGGACTTGGTTCTTTTTCCTAATTTTCTATGGATATATGATGTTCCTCTAATACGAGCCGTCGTTTTCCACATTGGTTTAGAAAAACCTGGTGGTTTAGAGGTTCCCGGGTTATTGTCACGATATTGAAAATATAGATGTTGACGGTACATATAAAGTTCATCGGGGTCGGAATCAAATTTCTCTATTTTGATGCCTTTTCCCTTATTATTTTCTTTTGCCTCATTAAATTGGGTCGGCGTAATTTCTATAACATCATCGGAATCCTCATCAGGATCCGATTCATTGAAAAATTGGTAATTTTCCCAATATTTTGCTTCCTTAGCGGAAACACCATTGACCATTATTAACTTTGGTCCATTGGTTGAGGATTTTCTTTTATTTGACCGGTTTTCTGTGGTTCCTACTATTCCCCCCTCCGGAACCTCTTCTTCTTCCGGTTCCTCTTCTTCTGGTTCCTCTTCTTTAGGTTCCTCTTCTTCCGGTTCTTCGGGAACTTGTGAATCTTGCCAATATATATTCGACTCTTCGTTATTATTAGGTGAGTCAATGGGATTTGTTCTAGAGGTAGACATCTATCACACAATATCAAACATGTTAAGAGATTAATATACCACATAATATTTACATGTTAATAATATATAGTTTCCAACAAAAATGTTAAGCAATCATTTTTAAAGAAAACACGGTCGAAGTCCAGACTCACTAATGCATCCTAACAAACTCGATAAGACGCACTAATGCAAATTTTCTGGTTCTCTAAGACCAACGCTCAGATACTAACTGAAATGTCCCGTTCATATTGATTATAAATGTTCCATATTAATTGATTTCGTTGCGAGGTTTTGACCTCTATATGAGACGTTTTTCAAAGACTGCATTCATTTTTAAAACAACCATAACCTTTATTTTATCTATAAAGGTTTAAAAAGCATTACGTAGATTATCAAATAATGATAATCTAAAATATACCGTTTACACACGACCATTACATAATGGTTTACAATAAGAATATATTACATCAAAAATAAGTTTCTTGAATGCAGTTTTTACATAATATTATACAAGCATGGACTTCAAATCTTGTCCTTATTTTAGTATGCAACTGCGGAAGCTCTTAATAATCACCTGAGAATAAACATGCTTAAAACGTCAACAAAAATGTTGGTGAGTTATAGGTTTAACCTATATATTATCAAATCATAATAATAGACCACAAGATTTCATATTTCAATACATCCCATACATAGAGATAAAATTCATTCATATGGTGAACACCTGGTAACCGACATTAACAAGATGCATATATAAGAGTATCCCCATCATTCCGGGACACCCTTCAGATATGATATAAATTTTGAATTACTAAAGCATCCGGTACTTTGGATGGGGTTTGTTAGGCCCAATAGATCTATCTTTAGGATTCGCGTCAATTAGGTTGTCTGTTCCCTAATTCTTAGATTACCAGACTTAATAAAAAGGGGCATATTCGATTTCGATAATTCAACTATAGAATGTAGTTTCACGTACTTGTGTCTATTTTGTAAATCATTTATAAAACCTGCATGTATTCTCATCCCAAAAATATTAGATTTTAAAAGTGGGACTATAACTCACTTTCACAGATATTTCCTTCCTCGGAAATAAGACTTGGCCACGGATCGATTCACGAACCTATAAAAATATGTACATATATATCAAAGTATGATCAAAATATAATTACAACCATTTTTATTATGTTTTAAAGATTTGAGTGTATTAAGTCAGCTGTCCTCGTTAGTAACCTACAACTAGTTGTCCATAGTTAGATGTACAGAAATAAATCGATATATATTATCTTGAATCAATCCACGACCTAGTGTATACACATCTCAGGCAAGATCACAACTCAAAGTATATATATTTTTGGAATCAACCTCAACCCTGTATAGCTAACTCCAACATTACTACATATAGAGTGTCTATGGTTGTTCCAAATAATATATATACATGGGTCGATATGATATGTCAAAAACATTTGCATACGTGTCTATGGTATCCCAAGATTACATAATATATTAGAATACATGTATAATACAATATAATTTAGTTAGGATATGATTTGTATAGATTTGTTAAACATTTCCCGTAGCTAAAAAGATCAAAAATATCCAATCTTGTTTTACCCATAACTTCTTCATTTTAAATCCGTTTTGAGTGAATCAAATTGCTATGGTTTAATATTTAACTCTAATTTAGAATCCAAACAGAAAAAGTATAGGTTTATAGTTGGAAATTTAAGTTACATGTCAATTACTAAAGAGGTAGTCATTTCCGTCGAAAGAACGGCATCTTGATGACCATTTTGAAAAACATACTTTCACTTTGAGTTTAACCAAAATTTTTGGATATAGTTTCATGTTCATATGAAAAATCATTTTCCCAGAAGAACAACTTTTAAATCAAAGTTTATCGTAGTTTTTAATTATCCAAACCAAAACAGCCCCCGGTTTCACTACGACGTATCCGATTTTATGGTGTTCATCGTGTTTCCAGGTTTTAAATCATTAAGTTAGCATATCATATAGATATAGAACATGTGTTTAGTTGATTTTAAAAGTTAAGTTAGAAGGATTAACTTTTGTTTGCGAACAAGTTTAGAATTAACTAAACTATGTTCTAGTGATTTCAAGTTTAAACCTTCGAATAAGGTAGTTTTATATATATATGAATCGAATGATGTTATGAACATCATTACTACCTCAGGTTTTGTGGATAAAACTACTGAAAATCAGAAAAATAGATCTAGATTTAAAGGATCCTTGGATGGCTTGAAAGTTCTTGAAGCAGAATCATGACACGAAAACAAGTTCAAGTAAGATTTCCACTAGAAATAAGATTGTTATAGTTATAGAAATTGAATCAAAGTTTTAAATCAAAGTTCTTGAAGCAGAATCATGATATTATTGTGATGACCCGGGAATTTCCGACCAAATTTAAACATAATCTTATATGATTCGACTCGATAAGCAAAGTCTATTAAACCGAGTCTCATTATGTTTGAACTATTTCATGATAACATTTGACCTTTAACTATTTCCGACGATTCACGAACCTTTAATTGTAACTAAGAATGTAAATATAAATAATTATATATAAAACTAATTATATTAGTATTAATGAACTATTAAGTAATTTTGTTATTATAAAAGATAACATTTAATAACTAAAGATTTTCATTTTGAATATATATAGTATATTGTATATAAATGATTCAAACATATTTTACCAACGTTATCAAAATATTAAATGTACAATGTTATACTTTGTAGTTAATTGTTTAATATACATAATTAATCATCTACTCAACATTTAAAACATGATTTTATATATATGGTAGTATACATATATACATAAATATAACTATATATATATATGATTTTATACATAATTATTATATTATGTATATGTAGAAATTTATAATATATCTATGATGAAATAATGTACTATTTTAATAAATATATATAATACTTACATATATAAAACATTTATATTTTTCATAATTACATACATAAGTATAATATAATTAGTATGTAAATAAATATTATAATATATTTATATTAAAATGCATAAATATATAATATTCAGTATATGTTACAATACATATTACATAATTATTAAATATTACATAATAATAGATGATATTAATAAATTAAATTTAAATACAAATATAGTTGTTGTAGTAATGTTATTTGTATCGTCAAATATCAATATTTGTATTCATAATATCACTTTATATCATATAAAGATGAAATTGGATGTATAAATTAGATTATTATTACTAATATTATTATTATCGATAAAATATTAATATTATCATAATTAGTATGGTATTATTATTATTATTATTATTATTATTATTATTATTATTATTATTATTATTATTATTATTATCATTTTTACAATTATTATTATCATTAATATTATATTTATCATTATTATTAATTTTATTAATATTATTAGATATTAATAGTATTGTTATTATATATTATTATTATTAATTAAAAAAAACAGTAGGGATCTATATTATACGCTTGACCTCTGTATCCTTTATCTCTATTATTATTATTTTTTTTGTTCCTTTCCTGCTCCAAACTCGTGAACCTGTGTTGACATTTTCTCCATTTTTTATCAACCGATCTAAATTATTACAAAATGATTATGTATAATTGCAAATCAAATAAAAAGGAAATCCAATGGGATTAAAGAGCACAGCGATATTTTTTTTTCTTCTTCTCTGCACGCTCCAATTTTTTTTCTCTTAATTCAATTTCGAATAAAGTTTCAAAATCTAAAAATGCAGAAAGGTTAGAAATCTTTCTTTGAATCTATCTGCAAAATCTCAACTCTCAAATCTTTATATCGATCTTGAATTTTGAAGTCAAAGTTTAGTTTAAAAAAAGTCAACAATTGTTCTTGAGACAAATTCGCGTTCGTGTATATGTTTCTGATCAAATTGACGATTCCAGTAGTTTTTATACATGTTTAGAAAACTATTTCGTGTTATAAACATTATCTATAATGTTATCTATTACGAAATCAATTTTTTTTGTTTTGTTCCAAGAACCGACGCTGCAGTAGGCCTTTAGTGTTTTTTATTTTATTTTAGAACCCAAATTATTTTTTTTTCTGTAATGTTTTGAAGCTTTAAAAGGAACCCTGATTTTTTTTTTTTTTTTTTTTGGTTATTGATGTTTTGTTGAATCCATGAGACTTGTGGAGAAGAAGAGGAATAGAAGAAAAACAGTTTATATATAAAATTTAAATTCGATATTAGTACAGAGAATCAGAATTGGTGGGATGGTCGAGAGTGTTTGCGTGTGAGCATGTGGTCACGAGATCGAGTCCAGAGGACGGTAGTTTCTTTTTTTTTTTTTTGAAACTCTTTTCATGTGAGGTAGTTTTCTTTTCTAATTTTATTATTGTTATTATATATTAATTATTATTAGTATTATTATTATTATTGTGATTGTTTTGATTGTTATTGTTATTGTTATTATTAGTATCATACTTGTTATCATATTTGAAAGTATTATAGACATTACTATTATTATTATGATAGGTATTAATAATATTATTATTAGTAATAAACTTATCATTTTAGTATTTTATCATCATTAGGATTATGATTATCATTATTATTATTATGAAGGAAATAAAAATATATTATTATCATCAATATTAGAATTTGTACCGGTTTATAAATAATAGTATCATCAGTACATTTACAATTAATAATATCATATTTATCAGTATCATCATTAATATTTACTAGTATTATTATGATTATCATTTATCATTTTATAAATATTAGAACCCTTATTATTAACATAAGTATGGTATTAGTATTAATATTATTTTAGAGTTATTATTATTAGTATCATTAACAGTTATCATTTTCATTTTTTTTGCTATTAGTATTATCATTATTAATAAAATTATTATTATTATTAATAAATCATTATTATCTAAATTATTATTTTAACAAATAAATCTTTTGTACACTATATATATACTTATGGTATATACTAGGATTGTATTAATAATTCACATAACAAACTAATAAAATTTCATAAATACAATACTAACCACAAATATATGTATATAAATATATTAATGTCACTATTTATATAAACGTAAATCATTATAGATATATATACATAAAATCGATATATATATATATATAAAATATAACTTAAAATATAATATAAGTATACGTTTTAAAATAAAGGTTAGAATAAATTCTACAAAACTATAATATATAAATAATACATATTAATAAATGAAATTTTGTAACTTACATTATACGTATTAATATATACACAATTGATATAGGTTCGTGAATCCGAGGCCAACCCTGCATTGTTCAATGACGTCATATGTATTTTTACTACAAAATACAGTATCGTGAGTTTCATTTGCCTTTTTACCCTTTATATTTTTGGGCTGAGAATACATGCGCAACTTTTATAACTGTTTTACGAAATTGACACAAGTACGTGAAACTACATTCTATGGTTGGATTATCGAAGTCGAATATGCCCCTTTTTATTAAGTCTGGTAATCTAAGAATTAGGGAACAGACACCCTAATTGACGCGAATCCTAAAGATAGATCTATCGGGCCCAACAAGCCCCATCCAAAGTACCGGATGTTTTAGTACTTCGAAATTTATATCATGTCCGAAGGAGGATCCCGGAATGATGGGGATATTCTTATATATGCATATTGTTAATGTCGGTTACCAGGTGTTCAATCCATATGAATGATATTTTTGTCTCTATGCATGGGACGTATGTTTATGAGAAATGGAAATCTGAAATCTTGTGGTCTATTAAAATGATGGAAACGATTGTTTAAGTTAAACTAATGAACTCACCAACCTTTTGGTTGACACTTTAAAGCATGTTTATTCTCAGGTACGAAAGAAATCTTCCGCTGTGTATTTGCTCATTTTATAGATATTACTTGGAGTCATTCATGGCATATTTCAAAAGACGTTGCATTCGAGTCGTCGAGTTCATCAAGATTATTATCAAGTCAATTATAGTTGGATATATTATGAAATGGTATGCATGCCTGTCAACTTTCGATGTAATGAAAGTTTGTCTTTTCAAAAACGAATGCAATGTTTGTAAAATGTATCATATAGAGGTCAAGTATCTCGCGATGTAATCAACTGTTGTGAATCGTTTATAATCGATATGGACTTCGTCCGGATAGATTAGGACGGGTCTTCACAGTTGGTATCAGAGCGGTGGTCTTAGCGAACCAGGTCTTGCATTAGTGAGTCTAACTGATAGTCGTTAGAATGCATTAACGAGTCTGGACTTCGACCGTGTTTGCATGTCAAAAGTTTTGCTTATCATTTAGTATCGAAATATTATTTACTTATCATCCTTAAAGTCTAAGACACGTCTTACTGCCTTTATTGCATAGACAGTGTATAGTTAAATTCATATCTTAGCGTATCTGTTATTGTTACCTTTGCCTGACAGCTTCCGTAGATTCCTCCGTAGCTTATAGGATTTTAGTATTATATATGCATATGTAAATTATGTATTGCAGGGTACTAATCTACATCCTATAATCTATTTCTTATCGAAAATCCTTCATCTAATGGTACGAGATGAATCCCTCAACCAGTTCGAGTCCATCTGATTTCGATAGCTATTTCGATAGTTATTCCGACAGCTATTTCGATATGGATTTCCACTCGAGCTCCGAAAGCAGAGTAACTGGAATGAATCGATCAATTAGCCATCATCTATTCTGAATGAATTGGAGATGGGTTCGTAGTCGACTTAATCAATGGAAATGCGAAGAAGGCGATCATTTCCACTAACCAAATTCACCTCTTGACAATGGACCTAAAACGTTTACCGGCGAACCTGTTCGAGACACCATTTTCTCTCTCATTTCCAAAGTATCTCATCACGATCATATACTATCTCAGATTCTAAACCTCATTCATCCGCTCGTCCGAACCGACAATCATCCCGGTGTAATAGAAGAAGTTAACGAACTTCGCGCATAAGTTGTAGTCTTGGAAAATATGGTGCAAAACGTACCAGCTTCATCCAAATCACCGGCACCAACGGTACCACCAACAACCCAAATTTCAATATCACATGCCTCAACATCTCAATCTATACCTCGAGTATAATCATCATTCTACATGACATTCTACATCAGTTATCTTCGTTCGACATGGTGATTATGTAATATCTAATGTTTTAGAGATTATTTATTCTAGTTCCAACTGAAAACTAAATGAGTTTAATATCATGTTAACTCATTAAATTCATGATTACATCTGAAGAAAATATATATGTATATATGTTTTCATAAAGATTGTAATTAAAAATTCTTTTGTACAAACTGTTAATAATAAAAATATTTTAACGGGTAGGTAATACCCGAGGAATATTTAAATTTCACATTAATAAGTTACACTGTATATTCTTCGAATCTGATTCAACAGTTATTCACTATCCTATTTACAACCACCGGGATACTTATCCGTTCACCAAAGAATAACTATTTTCATTCAAATTCAATTTCATATTTGAATTTTGACCTATCAGAATCCAACAAGTGGCATAATGAAGAAATAATGGACACAATAAAAATTGATTAGAAACAGACTAATTAACAATATTAAATTTTATTAAGAAACCACGCTAACAAAATCCTAGCTAACTGTTAATTCCGTATTACATTTTATTTATCGCAATTTATTTATCGCAATTTATTTTATCGCAATTTATATTCTCGCAATTTTATTTATTGTCATTTAATTTCTGTTATTTACTTTACGCACTTTATTTATCGTCATTTAATTTCTGTTATTTATTTTACGCACTTTAAATATCGGGACACGTATACAAGGTTTTGACATATCATATCGACACATCTATATATATTATTTGGAATCACCATAGACACTCTATATGCAGTAATGATCGAGTTCTCTATACAGGGTTGAGGTTGATTCTATAATAGTATATATACTTTGAGTTGTGATCGAGTCTGAGACATGTACACGGGTCACGATACGTATTAATTAATTCAAATATTATATATTAAACTATATATGAATGATTGCACTGTCAACTGTGGACTATCGACTGTGGACTAATAACATTGGACAATTAAAATGAATTAAAATATTGAATATAACATATGAAACTAAACAATTCTTCAAGTTTGCCACTTGATTTCGTCTTAAACCTCATTTGTATCTTCACGATTACATTCTGCGTTCAAACCTTTCATGATTCTTGAAAACACCTCAATCGATAGGATGAATCAACCGCACTTCATCTACGGAAGGAAAGATTTATGCATATAGTTATGCACCTGAGAAACTCTCGGCAATTGAGTAAAAGTTCAACACGTAGCCGCGTCAGATCCTTTGGCATTTATTAACAAAAACAACTTTGCGATCCCTTTTCAAAATTAGCCAATTTTGTCACAACTCCAACAAGTCAACTTCGACTTTTCGTACGAAACAACCTTATTATAACGTTTATATATACGCGTGCTCTTTTATTGTTACCAGGTAACCTTTCATATTCCATCATATTACCATCAGCGTTTAATCATCTAAAAACACAATTCTCCTGAAACCACCTCGGATTAATAACCGATGATTCAGATATCATAGCATTAAATGCAGAGGAAACAGAAAAATGGTAGATGGTCTAAACGGACAAAAGTTTGATGATAAAGAAAGGAGTGTTAGGAACGCTCGATAGAAAATTGGGTATTGAAAAACAGATTGAGTTACCCATGAAGGAGACCAAGGACAAATACAAGGACCAAATCCTATATTCAAAGGATTCAGGTAATTCTGGATCCGTTGAAATCTTTAGAGAATATCTTGCTCCGAAGTCATGTTAAAATCTTGCGTAAAATCTTTCTCCATCAACCGTCGAACTTAGAAATTCCAAAATATCATCATCAATATCTTTGATATTTCTGAGGATATTTTCATAAATATTCTCGTCCGAAATTATATACCTCTTCGTACTTCCTGTGTATCAATATATTGGAAACATTCAATAGAAAATATAGTACCGAAAAGCAGATTATGCGAAACTATGAAGAAAGCCGTGGATAAATCACAAAGAATAAGTTTGACTTCAAAGAATCCAAATAATTCAATGTCTGCTAAAGTCTATAGTGAATAACTTGCTCCTTACTCTAAACCCTTGCAGACAATAGTTTCTATCATCCTCTGATCTTAGATATTCTGAGATATTATCGTACCTTTCATTATAAATATCCTCCATATTTCTGGAGATATTTTTATAACTATTCTTATCTGAAATCATTAATCTTTTCGTACTATCAGTATTACATCATATAGAAACTGTTAGTTTCTATATTCTGTAAATTTTCAAGCTTAAAATATGAATGTTATTGTAGTAATGATGGGAACTGATGCATGAGTTAGTATAATATAATGACACTTGATCAACGTGATTATATTACAGTAAGTCATGCTGAGTTTCTAAATGAAACGTGATGATTCACAGATCATAACGTCATCATGTGCCATGTTACATAACTCTTTCATCCTACTTAACTCCGTAACAAATCAAGAAAATGTATTCTTGATGGTTCTATCTTCCGTGATGTTGATAAATTTGAAAATCAAATCGTGCTATCACGTTCCTTCATGCTTAGAACATTATAATCATTCGAAACTCTATATCTATAAATTTTGGACCATTATTCGCTTGACTTGAAGTCGGGAAGAGAAAACAAAAGCATAGAGCTTTGAAATATAAGGGAGAATATAAAGTCCGATAACAACACATAAATTACAAACCGTGTATATCAATGTTTATCGCAACATAAAGACACGGGAGAATTAAAAACATTATAATCCCGAGGGCGAAGTAGAAGAAAGCAGATTCCTCTGGTGGAAGTTGGAAAAGGAGAATGATTGTTGCGATAGTAAGGATGAGGACAAGGATCAGAACTGGATTAATCATTTTCAGAATCTTTTGGATGTATGAACTAAGAAAGAAAGTATAAGAATGGTGAGAATAATGGAAAGGAAGAGCTTAATTTATACTGGAAATATCAGACGTAGTAATCGGGGCAGATCACCGTATTTAATTAAAGAGATCTTAATTTCCATAAATCCCGAAGAATCAGATTTTATAGCTTCAAGATTTTCTTTAAATCCCTTAAATTCCGGAATTCAACCAAGGCAATGTCAAAAGTTAAGACGCGCCTTATTTTCTAAATTCAAACCTGACTACGTCAAAAGTTAAAAACAAATCTTTGTTTCTCATTTCATCCTTTTGTGAATAGCTTCATTCGCACTCTTCGAATAATTGAATTATTTTTATCCATATTACTCAATAATGATAAAACTCAAGTTATCAACTCATATTCGTCAGGAAAACATATTTATTGTTAGCTATGACGACCTCACTCAAATTTCGGGACGAAATTTCTTTAACGGGTAGGTACTGTGATGACCCGGGAATTTCCGACCAAATTTAAACATAATCTTATATGATTCGACTCGATAAGCAAAGTCTATTAAACCGAGTCTCATTATGTTTGAACTATTTCATGATAACATTTGACCTTTAACTATTTCCGACGATTCACGAACCTTTAATTGTAACTAAGAATGTAAATATAAATAATTATATATAAAACTAATTATATTAGTATTAATGAACTATTAAGTAATTTTGTTATTATAAAAGATAACATTTAATAACTAAAGATTTTCATTTTGAATATATATAGTATATTGTATATAAATGATTCAAACATATTTTACCAACGTTATCAAAATATTAAATGTACAATGTTATACTTTGTAGTTAATTGTTTAATATACATAATTAATCATCTACTCAACATTTAAAACATGATTTTATATATATGGTAGTATACATATATACATAAATATAACTATATATATATGATTTTATACATAATTATTATATTATGTATATGTAGAAATTTATAATATATCTATGATGAAATAATGTACTATTTTAATAAATATATATAATACTTACATATATAAAACATTTATATTTTTCATAATTACATACATAAGTATAATATAATTAGTATGTAAATAAATATTATAATATATTTATATTAAAATGCATAAATATATAATATTCAGTATATGTTACAATACATATTACATAATTATTAAATATTACATAATAATAGATGATATTAATAAATTAAATTTAAATACAAATATAGTTGTTGTAGTAATGTTATTTGTATCGTCAAATATCAATATTTGTATTCATAATATCACTTTATATCATATAAAGATGAAATTGGATGTATAAATTAGATTATTATTACTAATATTATTATTATCGATAAAATATTAATATTATCATAATTAGTATGGTATTATTATTATTATTATTATTATTATTATTATTATTATTATCATTTTTACAATTATTATTATCATTAATATTATATTTATCATTATTATTAATTTTATTAATATTATTAGATATTAATAGTATTGTTATTATATATTATTATTATTAATTAAAAAAAACAGTAGGGATCTATATTATACGCTTGACCTCTGTATCCTTTATCTCTATTATTATTATTTTTTTTGTTCCTTTCCTGCTCCAAACTCGTGAACCTGTGTTGACATTTTCTCCATTTTTTATCAACCGATCTAAATTATTACAAAATGATTATGTATAATTGCAAATCAAATAAAAAGGAAATCCAATGGGATTAAAGAGCACAGCGATATTTTTTTTTCTTCTTCTCTGCACGCTCCAATTTTTTTTCTCTTAATTCAATTTCGAATAAAGTTTCAAAATCTAAAAATGCAGAAAGGTTAGAAATCTTTCTTTGAATCTATCTGCAAAATCTCAACTCTCAAATCTTTATATCGATCTTGAATTTTGAAGTCAAAGTTTAGTTTAAAAAAAGTCAACAATTGTTCTTGAGACAAATTCGCGTTCGTGTATATGTTTCTGATCAAATTGACGATTCCAGTAGTTTTTATACATGTTTAGAAAACTATTTCGTGTTATAAACATTATCTATAATGTTATCTATTACGAAATCAATTTTTTTTGTTTTGTTCCAAGAACCGACGCTGCAGTAGGCCTTTAGTGTTTTTTATTTTATTTTAGAACCCAAATTATTTTTTTTTCTGTAATGTTTTGAAGCTTTAAAAGGAACCCTGATTTTTTTTTTTTTTTTTTGGTTATTGATGTTTTGTTGAATCCATGAGACTTGTGGAGAAGAAGAGGAATAGAAGAAAAACAGTTTATATATAAAATTTAAATTCGATATTAGTACAGAGAATCAGAATTGGTGGGATGGTCGAGAGTGTTTGCGTGTGAGCATGTGGTCACGAGATCGAGTCCAGAGGACTAATAAAATTTCATAAATACAATACTAACCACAAATATATGTATATAAATATATTAATGTCACTATTTATATAAACGTAAATCATTATAGATATATATACATAAAATTGATATATATATATATAATATAACTTAAAATATAATATAAGTATACGTTTTAAAATAAAGGTTAGAATAAATTCTACAAAACTATAATATATAAATAATACATATTAATAAATGAAATTTTGTAACTTACATTATACGTATTAATATATACACAATTGATATAGGTTCGTGAATCCGAGGCCAACCCTGCATTGTTCAATGACGTCATATGTATTTTTACTACAAAATACAGTATCGTGAGTTTCATTTTCCTTTTTACCCTTTATATTTTTGGGCTGAGAATACATGCGCAACTTTTATAACTGTTTTACGAAATTGACACAAGTACGTGAAACTACATTCTATGGTTGGATTATCGAAGTCAAATATGCCCCTTTTTATTAAGTCTGGTAATCTAAGAATTAGGGAACAGACACCCTAATTGACGCGAATCCTAAAGATTGATCTATCGGGCCCAACAAGCCCCATCCAAAGTACCGGATGTTTTAGTACTTCGAAATTTATATCATGTCCGAAGGAGGATCCCGGAATGATGAGGATATTCTTATATATGCATATTGTTAATGTCGGTTACCAGGTGTTCAATCCATATGAATGATATTTTTGTCTCTATGCATGGGACGTATGTTTATGAGAAATGGAAATCTGAAATCTTGTGGTCTATTAAAATGATGGAAACGATTGTTTAAGTTAAACTAATGAACTCACCAACCTTTTGGTTGACACTTTAAAGCATGTTTATTCTCAGGTACGAAAGAAATCTTCCGCTGTGTATTTGCTCATTTTATAGATATTACTTGGAGTCATTCATGGCATATTTCAAAAGACGTTGCATTCGAGTCGTCGAGTTCATCAAGATTATTATCAAGTCAATTATAGTTGGATATATTATGAAATGGTATGCATGCCTGTCAACTTTCGATGTAATGAAAGTTTGTCTTTTCAAAAACGAATGCAATGTTTGTAAAATGTATCATATAGAGGTCAAGTATCTCGCGATGTAATCAACTGTTGTGAATCGTTTATAATCGATATGGACTTCGTCCGGATGGATTAGGACGGGTCTTCACAATTATGATGTATGAATATCTCTTAATATGATATATACATTAAAATATCATTACAACGATAATCGTTACATATAAGTCTCGTTTCGTAATTCTTGAGTTAGTAGTCTTATTTTTACATATGTAGTTCATTGTTAACACACTTAATGATATATTTAAATATCATTTTATCATGTTAAATATAGTGTATCAATATCTTAATATGATACATATGTATTTAGTAGACGTTATCATAACGATAATCGTTATATATATCATTTCGAGTTTCTTAACTTAGTAATCTCATTTCTTATGTATATCACACATTGTTAATATACTTAGTGAGATACTTACTCATCATAATCTCATGTCAAACATATATATATGTCTATATATTCCACAACATGTAGTTTTTACAAATTTGTAACGTTCGTGAATCGCCGGTTAACTTGGATGATCAATTGTCTATATGAAACTTATTTCATTTAATCAAGTCTTAACAAGTTTGATTGCTTAACACGTTGGAAACATTTAGTCATGTAAATATCAATCTCAATTAATATATATAAACATGGAAAAGTTCGGGTCACTACAGAATTACTAAATGACTACAACTGTGAACTCAAGTACCATCTTGGTAAAGCAAATGTTGTTGCTGATGCACTCAGTCGAAAGGATCGAGTCAATCCTATCCGAGTGTGAGCTTTGAATATGATCATTCAAACAAATCTGACAGCTAAAATTTGGGAGGAACAACTAGAAGCTATAAAGCAAGAAAATATCAAACATGAAGGACTTTCAGGTTTTGAAAACCAACTACAAATCAAGGAAAACGGAACACGGTATTACAACAACCGTATATGGGTTCCCCAATTCGGAAGTCTACGAAAGCTAGTCTTGGATGAAGCACATAAGACTAGATATTCTATTCACCCAGGCTCCAGTAAGATGTATCACGATGTGAAAGAATTCTATTGGTGGCCTAATTTGAAGTCTGATATTGCTGAATATGTGAGCAAGTGTCTTACTTGTTTAAAAGTTAAGGCCGAGCATCAAAAGCCGTCTGGTTTACTGCAACAACCAGATATTCCGTAGTGGAAGTGGGAATGTATCGCTATGGACTTTATTACTAAATTGCCCAAGGCTTCTAGTGGCAATGATACTATATGGGTCATAGTAGATCGTCTTACTAAATCTGCTCATTTCTTACCGATCAAGGAGACCGACAAGATGGAGAGATTGTCACAACTGTATATCAAAGAAATTGTCTCTCGTCATGGTGTTCCTATATCAATCATATCCGATCGCGATAGTAGATTCACTTTCAGATTCTGGAAATCTTTACAAACTGCTCTTGGAACTCAACTTGACATGAGTACTGCTTATCATCCGCAAACCGATGGTCAAAGTGAATGAACCATTCAAACGTTGGAAGATATGCTTCACACTTGTGTTATCGACTTAGGCAAAGGTTGGGATAGACATTTGCCTTTGGTCAAATTCTCTTACAATAATAGTTACCACTCAAGTATTAAGGCTGCACCTTTTGAGGCCTTATACGAACGAAAATGTAGATCCCCAATGTGCTGGGATGAATTAGAGGACAGACAGTTAACCGGTCCTGAAATCATACACGAGACAACCGAAAAGATAGTTCAGATTAAGAAACGAATAGAAACTGCCCGCAGCCGACAGAAGAGCTATGCTAATAAAGGTCAAAAGGATTTGGAATTCCAAGTTGGTGACAAAGCCATGTTGAAAGTATCCCCTTGGAAAGGCGTCGTTCGTTTTGGTAAACGAAGTAAACTAAGTCCGCGTTTTATTGGACCCTTCAAGATTACTGAAAGAATCGGACCTGTGGCTTATCGATTAGAACTACCTGCTGAACTTAGCAGCATACACGACGTATTTCATGTCTCGAATCTTAAAAAGTGTCTTGCTGATGACACTCTCATTATTCCTTTGGATGACATTCGCATTGATGATAAAATGCACTTCATAGAAGAACCCGTAGAGGTCATGGACCGATCAGCTAAACGCTTGAAACAAAGCACCATATCTATTGTTAAGATCCATTGGAATTCACGACGTGGCCCCGAGTATACCTGGGAACGTGAAGACCAGATGAAATTAAAATATCCCCATCTCTTCTCAATCGCTGATGCATCTGAGAAGTCTACCTAAAACTTCGGGACGAAGTTTTTATTAACGGGGAGTGATGTTATGCGAGGTGTATATGAAATAGCTTATATTTTACTAGGAAAAACTATTAAATACGATACAATTTTACACAAGATATTTATTTATTTATAGAATGGATATACCTAAACCTTGCTACAACACTTATAGGCAGTGTACCTAATCGTACAGTAGTGTAGTTTTTAGTAAGTCCGGTTCGTTCCACAGGGAATCTTTTAAACAAAGCTTAACGCTATATTAGTTTTAATTTATAAAAAATACAAATATATATATAAGTAATATTATTATTATAAAGGGGGGTTTTTACCGTTTAATGACCGGTTTGTCGATTTTTAAACTTTAGTCGCAGTTAAAACCTAATGTAAAATATTAAATAAATAAAAGACTAAATTTAAAGCGTAAAGTAAATAATGATAATGAAATTGCGATAAATAAAAGTGCGATAAAATAAAATTGCGATAATTAAAAAGTACAATAATTAGAAGTGCAATTAAATACAATGACAATAAATAAAAGTGCGATAATTAAAAGTGAAATTAAATATAAAATAAAGGAAATTAAATATGAAATAAAAGAATTATGCTTATTTAAACTTCCGTAATCATGATGTTTGACGTGTTAATTTTAGTTTTATGCCCATGGGTTAATTGTCCTTTGTCCTGGATTATTTAATATGTCCGTCTGGTTTTTGTCCATAACAGTCCATCAGTCATAAATATAAAGTGCGAGTGTCCTCGTCAAATTATCCTTATACCCGAAGTTAAATATTCCAACTAATTGGGGACTTAAACTGTAATAAGGTTTTAATACTTTGTTTAATAATTACATCAGGTTATCGACTGCGTGTAACCCAAGGTTTTAATACTTTGTTATCAATTATGCCAAGTGTCCTTGTACATAATTTCACCCCTGTTTTAATAATTCCATAGACTATTAATCCATTCCCGTGTCCAGTTAAATGAACGATTATTCGTACATATAAATATCCCGCCCATCGTGTCCGATCGAGTGTATATGGTTATTTATAGGGACGTCCAATTGTAATCTTTATATTAAAATTAACAAACTATCATTTAGTTAAACAAATATAAAGCCCATTAATAGCCCATAGTCTAATTTCCACAAGTGTCGTTCTTTTGTCCAAACCCCAATTATGATACAAAGCCCAATTACCCAATTTTAGTAATTAGCCCAACATCATGATTACTTCATTTTAAATAAGCATAATAATAACTTAGCTACGAGACATTAAATTAAAAAGGTTGAACATAACTTACAATGATTAAAAATAGCGTAGCGTTACACGGACAGAATTTCGACTTACACCCTTACGACATTCGCTAACATACCCTTATTATTAGGATTTAAAATTAAAATTAAAATTAAAATATAAATATATATATATATATATATATATATATATTTTACGTATGATGAATGAGAAAAAGATGTGTTTTTAAAATTCGGCCGAATGCTCGGCCTTTTAAAGGTGGATTTCTGACTTTTTGGGCTCCGCGAGTGCGGCCATTTTGTTCTTCAGAGCCCGGCGAGTGTGGAGCTATGGATTCCAGCTCACACAAGCTTGGCTCCTAGCTTGCCGACGGATTTATAATATAATATAATATATATATTAATTTTAAGAATTAATTATATATTATATTATATTCATGTGCATAGTTGACTTGTAATTTTTAGTCTATTGCATCGAGCGTTGAGAGTTGACTCTGGTCCCGGTTCCGGATTTTCGAACGTCCTTTCGTATAATTTAATATCTTGTACTTTGCATTTCGCGTCTTGTACTCTTGAAATTTTGAGACGTTTCTTATCAATAATTGGAACCTCTTTGATTGTACTTTGTACTTTTTAGCTTTTTGGTCGTTTGCGTCTTCAATTCGTCGAATCTGTCTTTTGTCTTCACCTTTTATTATTTAAACGAAAATCACTTATAAATAGAACAATTGCAACTAAAAGCTTGTCTTTCTTGAGGGATAATGCTATGAAATATATGTTCGTTTTTAGCATTATCAGGGAGGTACTATAACAAACCTCACTTTTCAACTTCTAAATTTACTAAATTGACCCTAAGGTTTACTACCTGATTGTACGTACTTATTGTTTAAGGGTTGATATATATACAATTTAATTAACATAGACCGAATAATTACACACTTAAACAAATAATATGATTATAGTAAATATAAGTTATATTATATTAACCTATATATTGTAACATAATTTTATAAAGAATATAAAATGTAATACTTTTACTACATAGTAAATGTAATATATAATTAATTATATAATAAATGCATATATATAAAAGTGTAATAATATTTATAAAACTAATAAAACAATAAAGTAATATTATAATTAAATTAAAAATCATATTTATTAATAATATATATATAAATAAAAAATATATAAATATTTTTATATTAAATTCGTATTTAATAATTAACTAAAAAAATAGTTGATAAAAGTTTTTAGAAAAACATAAATCAAGTACTTGAAAAAAAAAGTAAATAAAAAATATTAAAACTAGATCTAGATCTACTTTTAATAAACAAATAAAAAGATAAAAATACTTTTCCTTATTTTAATTTGCAACATGCCAAAATGACTAGACATATATACTTTTTATTTTTTTAAACACCATTTGCAAATTAATTAGGAATTCTTTTTATTTATTTTATTCTTTACCCATCTTTTTCCAACTATAAATACAAGGCTCTAGTTACAAATTTTTGCACACATTTGAACATTTCCTTCTCTAAAACTTGAAGAAATTTTGAGGTAAATTTTCTCTTCATATTTTTTTTTATTTTTTTCGGTCAAAACTAGTAACACAAACAAATTTTTTTAAATAATCTATAACATAATTAAATAAAAACTTTGCATGACAATTATCAACATGAATATTATGATCTATAAAAATTAGTTTTCCAGATTAATAATTCGTTATTATATTTTTAAAAATTAATTTAGTTTTTATTATTCCAGCCGCTATTTTTTATTTATTTTAATAAATATATAATGAATTTAATAAATTGTAATTTGTACATGATAATTATTAATAAATATTATGAGATCTGTGAAAAATATTTTTTCGAATGTATATCATGTTTTTATATTTTAAATAATTAAAACATTTTATTAAATATATATACATAATCGGCATATAAATAAAAATTTAAAATAAATTAGTAAAAGGGTTAAATAAATTATGAAACTATTTTTCTAGTAAAGTAGAATATTAAAATTAATTTATTGGATCAATACATATTATATAAAAATTAATTTCGAATTATGTATTATTTATATGTAAAAATAAGTTTAAATTTGTAATAAATAGTTAAAACAATAATAAAAATATATATATAATTTTTATGGGATTATAAAACTTATATAAACAAGCGAAAATTTATAAAAACTAATTTTTTTGTCGAATTATATTTTTTTCTTATTTAAGCTTGTTTACGATTTAAAAATAAAAATAAATACAAATTAAATACAAAACGTAATGGGAATAATTTTATAAAATTATTATATTTTTATTATGATATTTAGGTACTGAGAAAAATATAAAATATAAATTTCTATTCATTTATCTATTTTTTGTATTTTAGATACTAATCGATTAAGTAAAATAATAATTAAAGCATAAAGATTAGTTTCAATGTATAAAACATTTTTTTTTAGTTTACCTACTGTTGTGAAATCAATAAAATATTAATTATAATTATTAGATGATTTATTGATATATAAATTTAAATTTAGATAGTTTATATGTATAAATTTCGATATATATAATAAATATAAGATTTATATTAATCAAATAATATTATATATATTTAAGATCTGTATATATATATATATATATATATATATATATATATATATATATATATATATATATATATATATATATATATATATATAATTATTACATATTTAATCTATCTACATAATTAAACTTATAATACTTTGTTATAAGATTAATTTTAAAATAAATTAATAATGATAATACATTAATAATATTAAATATACTCAAACTTAACATAATATATATTTACTGTATTAGTAAATTATATCAATGTGTCGTAATTCTATATGCACATAACGTGAAGGTTATACTCTAAAGATAACGTGCACTATATACAAACTTCATCGCTACTTACAGTCGTAAGTGAATGATGTCTAGGTTGCCATTTATGGGTAAGCTTATGGATCTCGAATGCCATGACTTAGATTCTGGTCAAGAGTCCTGGGCCTCCGGTTACATCTGGTCATTCCTGACTTATTTGATAGCAACGAAGTTTGAGTAAAGTTGTACAACGTCTTACTAATGAATATAACATGAACTTATAAACTTTCCATAAGTTGAAACCTTCCTATTTTGAACTGTCACTATTAATATAATTCATTATATTAATAAACATACACTTGGTCTATTAGACATTTACTGATCGAACGTTATACCTTTAGGTTGATATCCCGGTCACTTACTTGCTTTACTTTCCCTTCTTGCGTGGAATACTTCAACAGCTATTTAAGGTGATTTTCATAGCCCCACTTTTACTGTTTATTAAATTGTTTATAACTTTTGGGGTGAGACACATGCTTGCTTTATAACTGTTTTACGTTTAGACACAAGTACTCAAATGTTATTATGCTGTCATGCTTTGATTCATGCAAATCCTCACCGTAATATCGTCAATTGCTGCGTATAAAAGGAAAACTTAATTATTGTGAATAGGCCTATTGAGAGTAACGTCTCTAACCATTTGACCGTTGGTCTTTGGTTACATAATAATGATTCAACGACACTGAATAACAAAGTGTCACGAGGTAATTTTTGTTTAGTCGCGATATTACAAACTTCAGCAACACTTTTAGATTGATATGTTTGGTATCAATCAACTTTAAACTAAATCTTGTGATCTAATGCATATTATATAAACCTATGAATTTCACTCAACCTTTTTGGTTGACACTTTAAGCATGTTTTGTCTCACGTGACGAATAAGATGATTGCCATGATTGCTACTTGATGAATTGAATGCTGCTACATGGAGTCTTCATTTCATTACATTTACTTTGCATTAAGACTATTATTATTATTTCAGTTTAAATTTGATGTAAAACTTTTAATTGCTTTCTCTATTTTATTAATAAATGTTTTATTCAAAACGTCTCATATAGAGTCGTTCTCGTTTATACAACTGTGTTATGATATTAATGGTCACAAATACCCCTGGCCCTATTTGGGGGTGTGACAATTTATGCGCCTCTCCAGAAGCTGCGCTGGATCAACGGCAGCATATAAAGCTTGCCCTTCCTCATGATTTGCGCGCGGAGTTTAGCAAACTCTCGCATAGCGACGCATTCAACTGTTTTGCCCAGAAAATCTACATGTCATTTGCATCTGCGTTTGATGCAATGTCTCGTCAAGAAAAGTTTACTGAATTTTTGAAAAAGGAACAAACCAAGCACGCAAGCACTCAGTCCCAACTGTCTTCCATTACCACAGAATTACAAGCAACAAAAAATTCTGTGGATGATTTGAAAAAACAACTGTCTGAGAAAGCCATTGAAATGGACAATCTTCAAGCCGCCCATGATACGATGAAAACCAAGCTCCTTCAAACTCAAACCGAGCTATCTGCTGCTTTATCCGCAAAAACGACTGCGGAATCTAACTACGCAAAACTTCGCGAACATCTGCCTGAACTTGGGTAAAAAGTTATGGATTCTGCCGATGTTTCGCAGCGATTTGATACGTATGTCACCGCACTTCAACAGCTTGAGCGGGTGGAGTTTTTGCAGGAGATTAGCAAGGTTACCGTTCTACCGGAACCAATGCCGGAGTATATTGAGAAGCTAATCTGCCCTCTTGAAGAGGCAGAAGAAATGGTAGCATTGGACAGGGAAGGAATCCGCGTTATTCCTATTCCAAAATTAGAAGCTATAAGTCAAAACAAGGATGCTCCCGTCGAAGACATTATTGATTTAGACTTAACCAATAAGGAATAGGATTTCGCAATTTGTAAGCGCTTCTGTAGGCGCATTTTAATGAGTGGATTTGCTGTACTCTTCACGGTATTATAATAAAGATTCATTTATCAATTGCAATTGCATATATTTATATAGCGCTTTTCATAATATTATTCATAATCACTAGCATTGTCCTTTGCAATTTCATTGTTTACTATTGTGCACATAACAAACAATTACTTTATGCGAAACAACCTGTATGCACGTGCTCTTATGCACATTATGAATCTTCTAAGTCCGCTGAAACGATCCTTAGGTAAAAACTTGTGTTTATTGCGAAGCATCCAAGTATGGCTAGATCTAATACTTTGGGCAAAAGGTAGCAAACTGATTTCCTTTCGCATACACTTTAAACTGTTTTTATTAACTACCAAGTGGTCTTTACCATCACTTGTTTAATTTCATTTATGGTATTGCATTAAACGCATTATACTTACAAACTACACATAAACACACAATTGCTGCTATGAACAGAAACTTGAGCGTTATTCAATTTCACATAATAGTGCAAACTTATTTGCTATGCATTAACATGAATCCCTAGAATGCGCACAGAATTTCGCACATTTCTTTTGATTACAAGTAATATCTTTTCAACAAAGTAGCATGCCACGCGTTAGGTATATTACGCCCTTCAATGTCCTGGAGTTTATAAGAGCCAACCGCATTAATTCCGACTATTTGGTATGGACCTTCCCAATTGGGTCCCAACTTCCCTTGTTTTTCAGCACGACTTGCTTCATTATTCCGCAAAACCCATTCTCCTACATCAAAGGCTAACGCGCGTACTTTCTTCTTGTAATACTTAGCAATTTGTTGCTTATTATTTGCTTCACGTATTGTGGCCATAAGCCTGCGCTCTTCAATGAAATTTAGGTTTTCAAAAATGCCATCTGCATTCGCACTTTCATCAAAATTAGCGACCCTATGCGTTGTGACGACCCGAAAATTTCCGGCCAAATTTAAACTTGATCTTTATATGATTCCGACACGATAAGCAAAGTCTGTAATGTTGAGTCTCAAAAACTTTGAAACAGTTTACATGAATTCATTTGACCTCCGAATGCTCTCGACGATTCACGAATAATTAATTGTAAATAGATATGTATGTATGTATGTATATATAAATAATAATTCGAAATATAAATTGAAGTATTATATGTTGTTGTTATTAAAAATTAATAAAATAAAAATAGGATATTATAATAATTATTATTTAAAATATATCTATATATATAAATAAAGTATGTTGAAAATAAATATTTAATGATTGTAATACTCGTTTGATGTCCCGATTGTTATTAAGCAATTTAATTCAAACTTATATGATTTCAAAATAAACGGTGATCCGAAAATGAGTTCTATAAATTTTAGGCTTATTAAAAATGTATTTAGGAGCTAATTATTTAATTTTAACACTTTTTATATTTCACCCCTAAATGAGAGGGACAGTTGATGTAATTTTTATTTAATAAATTAATGATCAAATTTTATACTATAATGACGAAAATAAATAAACATAGTTAATTTAAAAATATGGGATTTTTCTGAAGACTTTTATCCGCCCCTGATTTTACAACGGGACATGATATAATATCCCAAATATAGTGTCGGTAGATAAATCTAAAAACCCTCGGCTGCTAACTGTGTTAAATTGTGTTAATTGGTTTCCTTTTTGACTTTTGTGTATGTACTTTTGTGTAAGTTATTATTATTATATATATTATATATGTGTGTATATTTATATAGGTAGATAGATGCTCGATCAACCATCTAGTACCTCTTCCCTCCCCATCAATTCATCCCGCCACCACCTTCACCTGCATCCACCCATCACCACGATGAACCACCGGAACCCTCACCATCAACCCGTCACTTTCCATCACCATTAAACCCATCACCATTTTTCTTATTTCATAAGTGAACCACCCTTGTTAAACTGCTGTAACCTGAGTCTAAACACCCTCTCTTTTTCAATCTTTTACTCACTTTCTAAACCAAGTGATGATGATACAGTGGTAATGGTAACATGAAAACAATGTTGAACAGCGATGAATTTTTTTTTTATAGAAATGGTGTTAATATACGATGATCATGAGATGATTCCATTGTTTTCTGTTTTCATTTCTATTTCTGTGAAAAATGAAAGAATGATGTTTGGATCATTGGATGATGAGGACGGCTTGGGAATTGATAAAGGTGATATATATTTCTATATTTTTTTTTACGACGATGAACAATAACATATTGGTCACAATTAAATCATGAGATGATTATGTTATGATTAGATTATTTTACGTAGATGATGATGAATAGGGAATGAGATGATGATGATACCGAAGCTTGATAATGATGAGAAAATGATGTTAATCGATGGAAAGATTATGATCGGTTATAGTGATAATGATTTGATGATGTTAAAATGATATTAAGATTATAAATTTATAATGATGATCATGTTTAAGTTCTAGGATAAAGATGATGTTACATGTATGAAGATGATGATGTTTACGAAATGGGTTTTTAAGAAGAAGAAGAACACAGATTTAAAGGTTAAGAGAAATTAATCTGTGAGTGATTTCAGAAAAAAGTAACAGCTGAGTGGTTTGAAGTGATGGTGTTGAACAGGAGGTCATGGGTTCGAAACCAGGAGGCGGCAAGTAATTTTTTTCTAAAAGCTATGTGGGCTGTTGAGCTTGTGGATCTAATTAAATGTTTAAATGGATTTCATTCTGATGGACCGTATATATATAAGTGTTTTGTTGGGCCGTGTGTGGTGAATTGCTGGGCCGAGTCCCTTTCCCCCTGTTGGGCCGAAATAAAAATAAAAGTGTTAAATAAATCAAAGTCTGGCATTAATCAGGAAAAATAGAACTGGAGCCATGGTTAAGGGGTGTTATGGGTGAGCGAGAGGTTTCGAGTTCAAGCCTTGGCAGAGGCATTTATTTTTAAGGCTTGTTTCATTAAGGTAGCTATTTTATTATTTCTATTATTATTATTATTATTATTATTATTATTATTATTATTATTATTATTATTATTATTATTATTATTATTATTATTATTGTTATTATTATTAATTATTGTTGTTATATGATTAATATTATTATTATTAATAGGTATATCATTAATAAGTATTAGCATTAAGTATTATAAGTATTATTATCATTAATATCATTATTATTATTAAAATAAGTATTCTTAGTATTAATATCATTAATATTATCATTATTAGAAAAATTATTATTTTTATAGTTATTATAGTTATTATTACTACTACTACTACTATTATTATTATTATTATTATTATTATTATTATTATTATTATTATTATTATTATTATTATTATTATTATTATTATTATTATCATTTTTATCAAAATTTATATTATTATTAAAATTATCATTTAGATTATTAGTATTATCAATATTATTATTATTATTATTATTATTATTATTATTATTATTATTATTATCAGAAAAATGATGCAAATTGATATTTATTATTATTGATATTATTTTACCAAAATAAATAACTATATAAGAATATATTTAATGTATATCATATAACAACATTAATATTTTCATAATAAATACTAACTATTTATCTAGAGTATATAAAATAAATATAGTTAATTTAGTTATTAATGAAACTTACAAATTACTAAAATAACAATTAATAATAATGCATAACTTGTTCGATTACCATCATATGTGTTAACATATATATTAATGATATAGGTTCGTGAATCCGAGGCCAACCTTGCATTGTTCAGTTCCGTCGTATGCATATTTTTACTACAAAATATCGTATAGTGAGTTTCATTATTCCCCTTTTAAATGCTTTCGCAATATATATTTTTGGGACAGAGAATACATGCGCTGCTTTTATAAATGTTTTACGAAATAGACACAAGTGATCGAAACTACATTCTGTGGTTGGATTATTAACCTGAATATGCCCCTTTTTATTAAGTCTGGTAATCTAAGAATTAGGGAACAGACACCCTAATTGACGCGAACTCTAAAGATAGATCTATCGGGCCCAACAAGCCCCATCCAAAATACCGGATGCTTTAGTACTTCGAAATTTATATCATGTCCGAAGGAGGATCCTGGAATGATGGGGATATTCTTATATGCATATTGTGAATGTCGATTACCAGGTGTTCAATCCATATGAATGATATTTTTGTCTCTATGTATGGGACGTATGTTTATGAGAAATGGAAATATGAAATCTTGTGGTCTATTAAAATCATGAAATGATTATTTATGTTAAACTAATGAACTCACCAACCTTTTGGTTGACACTTTAAAGCATGTTTATTCTCAGGTATGAAAGAAATCTTCCGCTGTGCATTTGCTCACTTTAAAGATATTATTTGGAGTCATTCAAGACATATTCAAAAGACGTTGCATTCGAGTTGTCGAGTTCATCAAGATTATTATTAAGATAATTATAATTAGATATATTATAAAATGGTATGCATATCGGCAATTTTCGATGTAAGGACGTTTGTCTTTTCAAAACGAATGCAATGTTTGTAAAATGTATCATATAGAGGTCAAGAACCTCGCGATGTAATCAACTATTGTGAATCGTTTGTAATCGATGTGGACTTTGTCCAAATGGATTAGGACGGGGCATTTCATGCGTCTCAACAAAGACTTCCGCGGGGAACATTGCATCTGAACCATATACTAGGCTAAAAGGTGTTTCGCCGGTACTTTTCTTTAAAGTAGTGCGATGAGCCCATAGTACATTTGAAAGTTCATCAACCCATCCATTCTGCTTTTCATTCAAACGCTTTTTAATACCGCTGACAATATCGCGATTAGTGACCTCGCACAACCCATTTGTGTAACACCCCAGCTTAACATGACCACAATATTGTCCGCTTTGCCCGCAGGCGCACGGCTTTTTCTTGGCGACCACACACGAGAAGCACTTTCCCAGGAGGTCACCCATCCTGGTAGTGCTCTCGCCCGAGCACGCTTAACCACAACGTACTCGCACTTCTACTCAGCTTGTGATCCCAAAACGCGGTGTGTCATTTAAGCGTGAGTATTACCTTATAATCTCATGATCACTCATGTCCGTGGGCGATGTGGGATTTGCCTAGGGTGTTACATTCACCCCCCCTCAGGGACTCATCGTCCTCGATGAGGTTTGCCCCACCACCCCCAACATCACATGAGTGGCTCTGATACCATTCTGTAACACCCCAGCTTAACATGACCACAATATTGTCCGCTTTGCCCGCAGGCGCACGGCTTTTTCTTGGCGACCACACACGAGAAGCACTTTCCCAGGAGGTCACCCATCCTGGTAGTGCTCTCGCCCGAGCACGCTTAACCACAACGTACTCGCACTTCTACTCAGCTTGTGATCCCAAAACGCGTTGTGTCATTTAAGCGTGAGTATTACCTTATAATCCCATGATCACTCATGTCCGTGGGCGATGTGGGATTTGCCTAGGGTGTTACAATTTGCCTGCGGATGTGCCACTGATGTAAATTTTTGAATTATATTTGATTCCGTACACCAACTTAAAAATGGATCCTTTGCAATCTGCACTCCATTATCACTTACAAGCTCCCGCAGAATACCAAATCTGCATACAATGTATTCTCATACAAAATTCCGCACTTGCACGCCAGTGATTGTGCGTAAGGCTTTTGCTTCCACCCATTTAGTGAAATAATCAATGGCTACAATCAGGAACTTTACATTCCCTGCACCCGTTGGAAAAGGTCCCACAATATCAATGGCCCATTTATAAAATGGCCATGGTGAATCAATTGGAATCATATCATGCCTTGGTTTGCGATTCTGCGGTGCGTGCCGTTGACAGCTTTTACACCTTTTAACTGTTTGCGCAACATCGCGATATAGGGTAGGCCAAAAGTAACCCATTCGCATTATTTTTGCGGCAATGGTTTTATAACCTGAATGAAGAGCACAAGATCCACTATGCACTTCCTCAACAATCGTTGCTGCTTCTGCGGGTCCTACACACCGCATTAATGGTCCCAAATATGATTTGCGATATAACACATCGTTTTTAATCACATACATAGGTGATCTTTCGCGTACCAAACGAGCTTCCTTTTTATCTTCTGGCAATGCATCATTTCGCAGATAATTGACAATAGGATCCATCCAATTTGGTTCAACCTCTTCGATAGCCGCAACAAATAAACTTCCATCTATGGATTTATTGGGAAGTTCTTCTACCCAGACTTGTTTTTGAAAGTGCGAAAATGTCAATGCAGCGAGTTTGCTCAACGCGTCCGCCTTTTTATTTTGACTTCTCGATACTTATGATAACTCAAAGAATTCAAATTTTTCCACGGAATTCTGCACAAGTTTTAAATACTTCTGCATAGACAACTCATGGGCTTCAAAAGAGCCATTGAATTGGTTTGCCACCAGCTGCGAATCAACATATGCGCGCAATTGCGTAATATTCATCTTATGCACCAAGATTAATCCTGCAAGCAATGCTTCGTATTCAGCCTCATTGTTTGTTACATCAAAATTAAAGCGTAGCGCGTATGTGTGTTCTTCTCCACTTGGATTTGTCAACACTAATCCTGCGCCTGCTCCTTCAATACACGATGCGCCATCTGTATATAAATCCCAGATTTCGTGCTGAGGTGGCTTTAATTATGTTCTCTCATGGATAACCTCCAAGTCACCCGTCATTTCTGCAAGGTAATCTGCCAAAACTTGACCTTTTACATATGTACCCTGTAGATACTTGATGTTATGCGAGGTGTATATAAAATAGCTTTATATTTTACTAGGAAAAACTATTAAATACGATACAATTTTACACAAGATATTTATTTATTTATAGAATGGATATACTTAAACCTTGCTACAACACTTATAGGCAGTGTACCTAATCGTACAGTAGTGTAGTTTTTAGTAAGTCCGGTTCGTTCCACAGGGAAATCTTTAAACAAAGCGTAACGCTATATTAGTTTACTTTTATAAAAATACAAACATATATATAAGTAATATTATTATTATAAAGGGGGGTTTTTACCGTTTAATGACCGGTTTGTCGATTTATATTTTAAGCGAAGCGTATAGTAAATGATGATATTTAAATAACAATAAAATAAATAACAATAATTAAAATGACAATAAATAAAAGTACGAGAAAAAAAAATGAAATAAAATATATTATGCTTATTTAAACTTCCGTAATCATGATGTTTGACGTGTTGATTTTAGTTTTATGCCCATGGGTTAATTGTCCTTTGTCCTGGATTATTTAATCTGTCCGTCTGGTTTTTGTCCATAACAGTCCATCAGTCATAAATATAAAGTGCGAGTGTCCTCGTCAAATTATTATTATACCCGAAGTTAAATATTCCAACTAATTGGGGATTCGAATTGTAACAAGGTTTTAATACTTTGTTTAATGAATACACCAGGTTATCGACTGCGTGTAAACCAAGGTTTTACTACTTTGTTAACAATTACACCAATTACCCTTGAATGTAATTTCACCCCTGTTTTAATTATTCTAGTGGCTATTAATCCATTCCCGTGTCCGGTTAAATGAACGATTATTCGTACATATAAATACCCCGCCCATCGTGTCCGATCGAGTGTATATGGTAATTTATAGGGACGCCCAATTGTAAATCTTTATATTAACATTAACAAACTATCATTTAGTTAAACAAATATAAAGCCCATTAATAGCCCATAGTCTAATTTCCACAAGTGTCGTTCTTTTGTCCAAACCCCAATTATGGTACAAAGCCCAATTACCCAATTTTAGTAATTAGCCCAACATCATGATTACTTCGTTTTAAATAAGCATAATAATAACTTAGCTACGAGACATTAATATAAAAAGGTTGAACATAACTTACAATGATTAAAAATAGCGTAGCGTTACACGGACAGAATTTCGACTTACACCCTTACAACATTCGCTAACATACCCTTATTATTAGAATTATAATTAAAATTAAAATTAAAATATAAATTATATATATATATATATATATATATCGTATAGATAGAGAGATGAGAGAAATAGAATATGAAATTTTGATCAGAATTCGGTTTGCTTTATAGGGATTTGTGATTTTTGGGGCTCCGCGACTCGCGGTGAATTTTGCCTTCAAACCCCGCGAGTCGCGGAGATTGCAATTACAGCTCACATCTTTTGGAGTCTTTCTTGCCGACGGATTTTATATATAAATATAAAATATAAATAATTAATATAATTATTTATATATTATATTATATTCTTGTGCATAGTAGACTTGTAATTTTTAGTCCGTTGCGTCGAGTGTTAAGAGTTGACTCAGGACCCGGTTCTGGATTTTCGAACGTCCTTGCGTACAATTTTATATTTTGTACTTTGCGTTTTGAATCTTGTACTCTTGTAATTTCGAGACGTTTCTTATCAATAATTGGAACCTTTTTGATTGTCTTTTGTACTTTTGAGCTTTTTGGTCGTTTGCGTCTTCAATTCGTCGAATCTGTCTTTTGTCTTCACCTTTTATTATTTAAACGAATATCACTTGTAAATAGAACAATTGCAACTAAAAGCTTGTCTTTCTTGAGGAATAATGCTATGAAATATATGTTCGTTTTTAGCATTATCAAATATTCCCACACTTGAGCGTTGCTTGTCCTCAAGCAATATTGTCTTGAAATACTAGAATCACTTCTTTATTCTTCACACTTTGTACATCAGTGATTTCTATACGGCGGTATAAACAATGGTAGTAACGATATGGTTTACAGTCCCACATGACTATAAAAATTTAGATCCATTAAGGAAATTGGATCTTTATGAAAACATTTGATCTTTTGAAAATTAAATCTAGTTTTTACCCTAGATAAGTTTTCCGGAATAACCCTTTTCCGGTGTTTGCAAAATATTTTTGTGGGTTTGGTGGGTTTCAGATTTGAAAATTTTAGCTCAAAACTTGCGGTTTTGTGTCACCCACTTGCTAACCTTGTATTTGGAAAGCAACACGTCCAGTTTACTTGTTCCGTATATTACCTTTCGGCAAACTACCGTCCGGTTGTAAAGGAAAGCGTTGAACAAGCAACTGTTAAGGCAATGTCCCGTGACATGCTTTTGATTATGGTCTATAACATGTCGGACGCAATTACTATCCTTGGTAGGAGCAATAGTAAAGCTCACCCTTATAATTTTTCGGTATGGCACAAGGTCCTGTCTTTGACCATGCTATGCAACCACCGTTCTTACGGTTGACACCCGATTTAGTTCAGGTGACCTAATGAATTCCAGGTGAATTCCTAGGATTTTACGTTCAATGGTAATGAACGCATTGAAAATAGGGTTTTCAGAAAACAAATCGATTTGTAATTTTGATCAAAATATTTTCTCGTTCAAGCTCGAGTTTAGATATCATCGAATTCCATGAGTTTGTAATTCTCAATCTTTAAGGTCAATCTCTAGGATTGAGTAATATCAGTCTTAAAAGCTGATTTTTAATCTTTAAGGAGATTATCCTTTCTGGGGATCTGATTCATTAGTCTTATCCAGCTAATTTTCATGGTGCCCCCCCCCCATTGTACGAGATAAATCCTTCTCATGGTTAGGATAAATCTGACCACTTGGCGACCCTGTTTAATGCTGAGATCCGTGGATTTCCTGCTGATTTTAGAGATGACTTTTCTAGATTTTTCGTCAACCTACAGCTGGTCTGGACGACAACTTCATGACCTAAATCAAGAAGCGCGTTTCTTTTTCGGAAGACTTTACTTCCTTTTAATGATGGAATTGATTCATCGTGTAGATCCATCTCTTCTTTTCTTTCATCGGGTAAAATAGTTTAATTTAGTCCAAAGCAAAAGTATTTTCAGTTATTTGTTACAGATATATGTGACATATGTTTAAGATAACTTGGTAAATTTTCCCACACTTGGCTTTTATTTTCCTTTTTATCGTCCTCTATTCCATTTTAAATGAATTTTAACATTTTAATTTGTTTCTCAATTTATGTCCTTTTTGAGGTAACAATAATTTCAGTGTTAAAACCTAGTTTTATCGTTCATAAATATGTATAAACATGATTTTGAATTCATTTAATTGAAAATTTTGAAAAATTTTACTAGAAGTGGGTAGTCAGTATATAAGACCAGGGCTGTTCTTTTTTATCAGAGAGCACTAGATTCTAATACAACTACTGCTTTACTAGTATTTTTAATGGTAACCAAGTGTATAAAGTAAAAAATTTTAAAATCCGAAAGAATTTAACCCCTTCCCACACTTAAGATCTTGCAATGCCCTCATTTGCAAGAAATCAGTAACAATTTAAATTATTGAGGGTGATTTGTGTGAAAATGATTAAATTTTTACCAAAGTTTCCAAATATATTGGCGTTTGTTTGCTGAATGATAAATGGTGCACATCATTTGTTCATTCCGTCTTGTTGTTATTTCACATATATTTTGCATCTTGTCGTCAAAATTAGTTGCTTTTGCTGAACTTAATGCCAGTCTTTGAAAATGCGTTGTTTTACCCTGTTGTGTTCATAAGATAAACTGCAAACATATATACATATTTTTGAAGTTTGGTATATTACCCCACATTCAAAAATTATTAAAATCTAAGAATAAAAGTTAGATAATTATAAAAATGATTACAATATTAACAAAAATATTAAATGTATCAATAATTACAAATTACAAAATAAAAAAAATAATAATAAGTAAACTAAGGATGATATTGGTACCAATAGGGGTTCCAGGCATAACCATAAGTGCTATAGAATGCTTCGGCAGGGTCATACGTAGGATATGGTGGCTGCATCTCTATAGACCAAGGAGGGAAGATGGGTTTCGGTGTAGGAATATAGTTTCTACCTATATGTTGGCAATGAGCTATGATTTGGTTCTGATGAACTTGCCAATCTTCAAATGCTCTCTGTCTAGCATTTTTGTATTCCTGAGAAGCTATAAACCTATGCATTTCTTGCATCTCATTCCCCCCCTCCTACATTACCTTGTTGCTGGTTTCTCTCCACCTGTGGATGTCTACCATGGTATCGTACTGCGGCGTTATTTCGCCTCTTCAAAACTTTCGCACCATGGTATACATTTAGACCTATAGTATCGCGGGGTTCCGGTTCTTCTACTAATAATCCCCCCCGACTTATATCCACACCGAGATATTCACCAATCAAAGTAATAAAAATACCACCTCCTATTATGCTATGTGGTCGCATCCCCCGAACCATAGCTGATAAATAATAACCCACACAATATGGTATACTTACAGAGCTTTGTGGGTCTCGAATACACATATGGTAAAACAAATCCTGTTCATTTACTTTTTCTTTGTTCTTACCCCTTTGTGTAATCGAATTAGCTAAAAAACTATGTATCACTCTTAATTCGGCTCTATCTATATCCAAATAAGAGTAATTTCCCCCTTTGAAACGGTGATGGCTTGTCATTTGACTCCACACACCGTGTGTATCAAAATTTTCATCTATCTTTCTACCGTTTAGTATCAATCCTCTACAATCGACAGACGCTAACTCCTCAGGCGTATATATACGTAAAGCCTGAGCCATGTCCAGTAAAGACATGTGGCGCATCGAACCGCCTAACAAAAATCTAATAAAAGAACGATCGGTTAAACTAGCTACCCGATCATTCAACTCTATACTACATAACAATTCTTCACACCATACTTTATATACAGGTCTACGTATGGTGAATAAACATATCCAGTCATTAAAAGAAGAATTACCATACCTCTGTACAAGTAATTCCCTAATTGGCCCGGCCAATTCTACAGCTTCTAAGGGTCCCCATTCTATGACCCTCGGTACCTCAACAACCTTAGAATGAAGAGTATGCAAACCCCGTTGATATTTTGGATAATCTATCCAAAGTCTGTCAAATCTCAGGTTCGGGTGCAACTCTTCCAAGTGCATATCGGAAAAGGTCATGACTGGATGAGGTATATCTTGCTTGTAGTAGTTATCCACCTCCTGTTGTTCCAAATTCTCAGCAGGAGTATTGCGGGCTTGGGATGAAGATTCACCCCTTTCATTCTGCAAAACACATCAAACACAATTTTTGTGCATCCAAATATGCATTAGTGTCAGCAAAATCATCAATCAAAATAATTACAATGACATTATCAATTTATATCAAACTTAAGCTCGTTTTTATATTTTCATCAAATCTACACTTTTTCAAATAAGCATATACGAAAATGTTCGCCAAGTTCATAAGCATTCAACTCAAATAACATGTCAAAATAATCATTACTAGCAATTAAACAAGTCTCAAATGGCATTATCTTTCAAAAATCAAGTTCATGAATTTTAGACTTGAAAAAGTCCACTTTAATTCTCAAAATCATGTTTAGGCTCAAAGTTTGGATCATTTAACTACCTAAACATGTTACACTACTTAATTTAGCAACAATTCATGACAAAAATCGGCCATAACCTGTTTATATCAAAAAGCCCCAAATTTGCTCAAGAACACAAACCCTAGATTACTCAAAATTTGAAGTTTAAGGCTTCTAATCATGTTAAACAGCATCAATCTAGGTTATACAAGCATAATACATAAACAATTTAAGTCTAATTACACTAAAAAGCATCAAAATCAAATTGGGGAAAAATTGCTCAAGAACATCAAATTTCGAATTAAATGGTGTTTAGGTGTAGAAATTTACCGTTTTTCTTGAGTAATTCTTAGATAGCATCCTTCTCAACATGATTTTAGCAAAAAATTTGGTGATTAACGGTTAAAAATTGGGATTTTTGGGGGTGTTTTTCGGGTTTTTTCGGAGTATTTCGAGCTGTATTTTTGCAGTGTGTTTTTGTGGGGAGTAAACTGATCTGTTTTTACGTTTTATTTTTTTTCTGGGTTTTTGTCCCTCCCTCGAGTAAAGCAATTTCGGTTCAAAGACCTAGTCTTCAACTTACGACGAATTTTAAAAATCATATACTTAACTTAATGAGATAAAGTAAATTTTTGTTTTTAAATTCACACAACTTAAATATGAAATTCAAAATTAATATTAAAAATTCACACCAAACTTAAAATTTGAAATGCATAAAATTAAAAATTTATATTTTAAAAATTAAAAATTCACACCAAACTTAATTTAAAAATTTATAAATTCATATCAAACTTATATTAATTTTTCAAATATTTTAAATATATTGTTTTTACAAAGTTTACAATATTAATTTAAGATTTAAATATTAATTTTAAAAACATGGTAAAAATAAATTTAAAAATCTTTTTGTCTTTTTATCCCACTTTAATCAATCAAATATTATCAAAAATATGCGCCCCTCTTTTCGGTAAAGTAATTTCGGTTACAAGACCTAATTTAACTCATGACTAATTTTTGAAATATTTTGGGTTGATTGATTAAAGATATTTATACCTTAAGAATAAACGTTAAATTTCGCAGTGATGTAATAAATTTTTGAATGATATCAATAATTTCGGTCGCCAAACCTAATTTTATTTAATACCAATTTAATACTTTTTAGCGAACAAATTAGCGTTTATTATCAAAAGGTTAAAAATAAAAAAAAAATAAAAACTGTACAGACATACCTGTGAAATAGATTTCTTAGTTATATGATCTATCCCATTCATAAGATAGTCGGTTTAATTGGTTTTCCATGGCTACATAGGCGTAACCTCGAGCATTCAGTGTCTTTTCTTCTAAACATATGAACGGTCCGTCTCTGCATAAAGTAACAAATTCGGTATTTGAATAGGTTTGATTATTTGAACATTTACCTCCATGTGACCATTTTCCGCATTTGTGACATCGTTCTAGGTGTTGTGCTCTTCTTTTCGCTGCGGATTTTGATTTTCCTTTACCAAATTGTAACTTATTATCTTCGCATCTGGATTCTTTTCTAACTCCGTCCATTCTTTCTCTGATTACTGATACTATTTCACTCGGTAGTATGTCATTATTACGTTTAGTGATCAAAGCGTGTAGCATTAGACCATGGTTTAGTTCACAGGCAGTCTTCATTTCGTAAAAACCTAAAAAAAATAAAAATTCAGAATGGGGGGAGAAGACTAGTTCTTTAGGGTCTGCTAGGGAAAGACCATTCGGGTTCCATTTTCGAGAACTACACGAAAACAGACAATCTAACTCTAACAGAAATACATATTATCCTTTAAAGACTTGATTCTCCCCATACTTAGTTAGCTGTGGTGTCGAAATTGTGATTAACTTCGTTGTCGACTTCCATCGGACCATGTATGTAATGTTTAACTCTGTGACCATTAACTTTAAATTCAATCCCATTTGAATTTATTAATTCTATCGTTCCGTATGGGAAAACTCTTTTGACTATGAATGGTCCAGACCATCTTGATTTCAATTTTTCAGGAAATAGCTTGAATCGTGAATTGAAAAGAAGAACTCTGTCTCCTTCTTTAACTTCTTTTGAACTTCTGATTCTTTTATCATGCCATTTCTTCGTTCTTTCTTTAAAGATTAACGAATTTTCGTATGCTTCATGTCTTAATTCTTCTAATTCATTTAGTTGACTTAATCGTAGACGTCCGGCTTCATGTAAATCAAGATTACATGTTTTCAAAGTCCAAAATGCTTTGTGTTCAATTTCTACTGGAAGATGACATGCTTTTCCATAAACAAGTCTAAAAGGTGCGGTTCCAATTGGAGTTTTGTAGGCTGTTCTAAAAGCCCAGAGTGCATCCTCCAATTTAATGGACCATTCCTTCGGATTTGATCCTACGGTTTTCTCTAGAATACGTTTTAAAGCTCGGTTGGTATTTTCAAATTGTCCACTTGTTTGTGGATGATATGCGGTGGAGATTTTATGAGTTACTCCATATCTTTTAAGAACTTTCTCAAGTTGATTATTACAGAAATGAGTACCCCGATCACTTATTAAAGCTTTCGGTGTTCCAAACCTTGCAAAAAGACGTTTTAAAAAGTTGACTACAACTCGTGCATCGTTAGTTGGGAGAGCTTGTGCTTCCGCCCATTTAGATACATAATCAATGGCTACGAGTATATATAAATTATTATGAGATTTTGGAAATGGACCCATAAAGTCAATACCCCAAATGTCAAATACTTCACATACTTGGATGACATTTTGTGGCATTTCATCACGTTGACTTATTTTTCCGGCCCTTTGACATGCATCACAAGATTTGCAAAGAAGGTGTGTGTCTTTGTAAATTGTAGGCCAATAGAATCCAGCTTCATAAACTTTTCTTGCTGTTAGTTGAGGCCCATAATGCCCTCCTGTTGGTCCTGTGTGACAATGGTTTAAAATTTTACTAGCTTCATCTCCAAATACACATCGGCGTATTATTCCATCGGGACAACTTTTAAACAGATGTGGATCTTCCCAGAAATAGTGTTTTATATCACTGAAGAATTTCTTTCGTCTTTGGTACGATAATCCTTTTTCAAGGAATCCACAAACTAAGTAGTTTGCATAGTCTGCAAACCATGGGATTTCTTTATAATCTATCTTCAATAGATATTCATCAGGAAAGTTGTCTTGTATGGCCGATTCATTTAGAACTTCTAATTCGGGATTTTCAAGACGAGAAAGATGATCAGCGGCGAGATTTTCTGCTCCTCTTTTATCTCGGATTTCAATATCAAACTCTTGTAAGAGTAAGATCCAACGGATTAATCTTGGTTTAGCATCTTGTTTTGAAAATAGGTATCTAAGAGCAGAATGGTCGGTATAGACCACCGTTTTTGCTAGAATGAGATATGATCGAAATTTGTCAAAAGCAAAGACAATAGCAAGGAGTTCTTTTTCAGTAGTTGTATAGTTTGTTTGTGCTCCTTGTAATGTCTTACTAGCATAATATATAGGTTGAAATCGTTTTTCAATCCTTTGTCCTAAAACGGCTCCCATTGCAAAATCACTTGCATCGCACATTAGTTCAAATGGTAGATTCCAATTTGGTGTTATCATGATCGGCGCATTAGTGAGTTTTTCTTTAAGAATATTAAAAGATTTGATACACTCATCTGAAAAGATGAATGGCGCATCCTTTTCTAGGAGTTTATTCATAGGAGTGGCAATTTTAGAAAAATCTTTTATGAAACGTCGGTAAAAACCAGCATGCCCTAGAAAACTCCTAACTCCTCTAACATTGGTGGGATGTGGAAGTTTAGCAATTACATCTACTTTAGCTCTATCCACTTCAATTCCTTCTTTTGAAATTTTATGTCCAAGAACGATGCCTTCTTTAACCATGAAATGGCATTTCTCCCAATTAAGTACTAGATTTGATTTTTCGCATCTAATTAGCATTCGTTCCAGATTAACTAGACATGATTTAAATGTATCACCGAAGACTGAAAAGTCATCCATGAATACTTCCATGCATTCTTCTATCATGTCGTGAAAAATTGCCATCATACACCTTTGAAAGGTTGCAGGGGCGTTACAAAGTCCAAATGGCATGCGTTTGTAAGCAAAAGTACCATAAGGGCACGTGAATGTGGTTTTCTCTTGGTCCTCGGGTGCTATTGGAATTTGAAAATATCCGGAAAATCCATCTAGAAAACAATAGTAACTATTTCCGGCTAATCTTTCCAACATTTGATCAATGAAAGGTAAGGGAAAGTGATCTTTTCTGGTGGCGTCATTTAATTTTCTATAATCAATACATACACGCCATCCTGTTACAGTCCTAGTAGGAATAAGCTCATTTTTTTCATTTGTAATGACAGTCATGCCACCCTTCTTAGGTACGTATTGAACTGGGCTTACCCATGGACTATCAGAGATTGGATAAATTAAACCTGTATCTAGCAGTTTAATAATCTCTTTCTTAACTACATCTTGCATATTAGGATTTAGTCTTCGTTGGCGTTGCACATACGTTTTATGACCTTCTTCCATAAGGATTTTATGTGTGCAATATGAAGGACTTATTCCTTTAATATCATGAATCTTCCATGCAATGGCTGGTTTATGAGCTTTCAACACAGAAATGAGTTGTGATTTCTCATTTTCAGTAAGAGAAGACGATATTATTACAGGTAATTCAGATTCACCATGTAAATAAGCGTATTCCAAATGGTTTGGAAGTGGCTTTAACTCTAATTTCGGAGGTTCTTCTATCGATGATTTATATCGATATCTGTCTTCTTCTTTTAGCATTTGAATTTCTTCTGTTGTTGGTTCATATCCATTAGCTATAAGTGTAGCTAACATTTCAGCTTCATCAATTGGTTCATTACCTTCTCCTAAAGAACATTCTCCTTTTCCTTGTAATTCTGGAAATTCTTCTAATAATTCTGCATGTGCATCTATAGTTTGAATATAATAACATGTATCATCTGCAGATTGTGGCTGTTGCATTGCTCTATCAACTGAAAAGGTAACACTCTCATCCTCTATACTTAGGGTCAGTTTCTTACCGAACACGTCTATCATTGCTTTAGCCGTGTTTAAGAATGGTCTTCCTAATATGAGAGGAACTTGAGAATCTTCTTCCATGTCCAAAACAACAAAATCTACTGGAAATACTAAAGTACCAACTTTAACTAGCATGTTCTCCATTATCCCTCTAGGATATTTTATTGATCTATCGGCTAGTTGTATGCTTATTCTGGTTGGTTTCAATTCTCCAAGGTCTAGTTTAGTGTATAGTGAATACGGCATTAGATTTATACTAGCACCTAAGTCTGCCAATGCTTCTATTGAACTAAGACTACCCAGAAAACATGGAATTGTGAAACTTCCTGGATCAGATAGTTTTTCTGGTATCTTATTCAACAGCACTGCTGAACAATTAGCATTCATAGTAACAGCCGAGAGTTCTTCCATTTTCTTTCTATTTGAGATTAGATCTTTCAAGAATTTAGCATATCTTGGCATTCCTGAAATCACATCAATGAAAGGAAGATTTACATTTATCTGTTTAAACATATCCAAGAATTTGGATTGCTCGGCTTCAAGTTTCTCTTTCTTCATTTTACTCGGATAAGGAAGTGGTGGTTGGTATGGTTTAACATAAGGTTTATCCTTAACTGTGTTATCTTCATTAACCTTTTCAACTACCGGTTCTTTTTCCTTATCTTGATCAGGTTGTGGTTCTTGTGGAGTAGGAATAGTTTCATCAGAAGTTACAGGTATTTCAGGTGATTTAAGTGTTGTACCACTTCTTGTGGTAATAGCTTTAGCTGTTTCATTCCGGGGGTTAGCATTTGTATCACTAGGTAGACTTCCCGGTTTTCTTTCACCTATTAACCTTGCTAGGTTACTTACTTCTTGTTCCAGATTTTGAATAGAAGCTTGTTGATTTCTAAATGCTTGAGCATTTTGTTCATTAGTTTGTTTTTGAGATGTGAAAAACTGCGTTTGAGTTTCAACTAGCTTCGTCATCATATCTTCTAAATTCGGCTTTTTATCATCGGTTTGTTGTGGTGGTTTGTTTTGAAAATTAGGTCTTTGCTGATTGTAAGTATTATTGGATACTTGTTGATTGCTAGGACCTTGTTGGTTGTTGTATGGAATATTTCGGTTATAATTCTGGTTTTGATTGTAAATCGGTCTTGGCGGTTGATAATTATTCTGATAATTATTTCCAGGCCTTTGGTTTATGTATGAAATATTCTCTCTTTGTTCCATTGTTAATTCAATACTGAGACAATCTTTTGTCAAATGTGGTCCTCCACACTGCTCACAACTAATTCGTATTGAGTGAATATCTTTAGTCATCTTTTCCATTCGTCTCTCCACAGCATCTATCTTTGCGGAAATGGAATCTAAGTCATGGCTAGAATCGGCTCTAGCTGCTTTAGATGATCTAATGATATCTTTTTCTTGGTGCCACTCATGTGAGTGGGAAGTAGTGTTATCAATAATTTTGTAAGCATCAGTTTCGGTTTTCTTCATAATAGAACCACCAGCTGCTATATCTATGTCTTTCCTTGTAGTGATGTCGCATCCTTGGTAGAATATTTGTACTATTTGACAGGTGTCTAAACCATGTTGCGGACATCCTCTTAACAACTTTCCATATCTAGTCCACGCCTCATATAGAGTTTCATTTGGCTTCTGTGTGAACGTAACAATTTCTGCTTGAAGTCTTACGGCTTTAGATGCAGGAAAGAATTGTTTAAGAAATTTGTCAACTAAAACATCCCATGTATCAATCGCCCCTTCAGGTAACGATTCCAACCAATCTTTGGCTTCTCCCTTTAAAGTCCAGGGAAATAACATGAGATATATCTGTTCATCCTCCACTTCTCGTATTTTAAATAGTGTGCAGATTCTATTAAAGGTACGTAGATGTTCATTTGGATCTTCCTTCGGCGCACCACTAAATTGGCATTGATTAGTCACCATGTGTAGAATTTGTCCTTTGATTTCATAATCTGGCGCATTAATGTCTGGATGAGTAATTGAGTGACCTTGGCCAGTGCGTTTAGCTCTCATTCGGTCTTCCATACTTAGAGGTTCTAGATTCTCCATAATTGAATTTGTTGAATCGGAATCACTAGAGGATTCAGATTTAATGGTTCGTTCCTCAACAATCTCTGTTTGAATGATTGGTGGCTCCGGAGGAAAGTTTAGTGGTTCAGGATCTACGAACCGTTCCTGAATATTTTCCGGATTCTCAATTGTGAGGTCGGGTTCAAAAAATGGATTATCAGAAATTTGAACTGAAGTATTTGGTCTACTGGATGACGATTCTAAAGAAAAATCAACGGCGGTTATATTTGCTAAATGTCTTGATCTAGTTACAGGTGGTGAACGTACAAAAGGTGATGAACGTCTTGCTCGGTGCATTCACTGAATATCCTATTAGTTTTAAAAAGGAAAGAAAAATTATAATAAGTTATCCAATCAATAGACTTTTCTGATTTTGCCCACGTTTCGAATAGCCAAAAGATGCAGCAGAGGGGCAGGATTCGTTTGGTCTCAATATAATTAAGGACTGTTTGGCTCCAATAACCCGGTCCACGTACAAATCCAACTATTACTACGAACCAGAAAATTTTGATGTCTATTAATTTAACCACTTAAAATAAATTTTCGTAATTTTAAGAAATTTAGATAAGAAGTAGAAAAAATTCTAAGTCCTAAAAACTAGAATGGCGAGAAATAAGAAAGAAAAAGAGTTCGTCGCAAAAGGTCGAAAAAGAAAAAATGGTTGAAAAATAAAAGGTGACGGAAAAATAAAAGAAACTTATAAAAACTTAAAAATACTTAACTAACCTAACCTTATTACTACAACTAACTTAAAATTATAATCGCAAATTGAAATTACTAATTTGAATGATAATTGATACATAGTAAAAGGTGTCTAAAAATATTAAAGCTTACAGGAAAAACTAAATCCCAAATGGAAATAACTTAAAAAGAAACTAAAACTTAAAAAGGCGTCGCAAAATTCTAAAGCACCTAAATCTTAGTCTAAAGAAAAAGCACTTAAGGAATTCTACGGCAAAGCCTAAAAATCTAGGAGTAAAAATGACTATAGCAAAAACTAAGTTTAAAATTAAATATGAGCTAAAAATACAAATATTATGCTAAAATGATTAAAAAGGGACAAAATATAAAAATATACAAAAAGTTGTAAAAAGTACAATTTTTATAAAAATATTATTTTTTATATTATTTATTTAATAAAACTACTAATTTTACAATTTAATAAAACTAATTAAAACTAAATACATAAATTAAATAAAAAGTAAAAGTAAAAATAAAACTAATAATAATAATAATAATAATTAGGGTTAAATAATAATTATAATTAATAATAACCCGTAATTAATGCAGGATTAGGGTTTTTTGTCGCCTGTCAGAAAGACTCCGCGAGTCGCGGCATTTATTGCATCAAACCCCGCGAGTCGCGGGGTTCCAGAATTCAGCTGACAGGTTTGAATTTTTTTACGCGTTTTTCTTTATTTATTTTTTTTTTTTATTTTCTGTTTTCTGTTTTTAAATAAATAAAAGATTTTAAAATAAAACTTATATTTTTATAAACTAAAATAAAAATAAAGAAACTTATAAAACTTAAATATTTAACAAAATCTTAAAAATACATATATTTTTGTTTTTCTTTTTATATTTTTGAATAATTAAAACGTATTTTTACAAAAATGAATTTTTAATAAAAGTAAACTAAAAATCTCTTTTTTTTTTTATATTAGCGTTGCGCTTCCGGCTTTTAAGATAGTCCCCGGCAGCGGCGCCAAAAATACTTGATGTTATGCGAGGTGTATATAAAATAGCTTTATATTTTACTAGGAAAAACTATTAAATACGATACAATTTTACACAAGATATTTATTTATTTATAGAATGGATATACTTAAACCTTGCTACAACACTTATAGGCAGTGTACCTAATCGTACAGTAGTGTAGTTTTTAGTAAGTCCGGTTCGTTCCACAGGGAAATCTTTAAACAAAGCGTAACGCTATATTAGTTTACTTTTATAAAAATACAAACATATATATAAGTAATATTATTATTATAAAGGGGGGTTTTTACCGTTTAATGACCGGTTTGTCGATTTATATTTTAAGCGAAGCGTATAGTAAATGATGATATTTAAATAACAATAAAATAAATAACAATAATTAAAATGACAATAAATAAAAGTACGAGAAAAAAAAATGAAATAAAATATATTATGCTTATTTAAACTTCCGTAATCATGATGTTTGACGTGTTGATTTTAGTTTTATGCCCATGGGTTAATTGTCCTTTGTCCTGGATTATTTAATCTGTCCGTCTGGTTTTTGTCCATAACAGTCCATCAGTCATAAATATAAAGTGCGAGTGTCCTCGTCAAATTATTATTATACCCGAAGTTAAATATTCCAACTAATTGGGGATTCGAATTGTAACAAGGTTTTAATACTTTGTTTAATGAATACACCAGGTTATCGACTGCGTGTAAACCAAGGTTTTACTACTTTGTTAACAATTACACCAATTACCCTTGAATGTAATTTCACCCCTGTTTTAATTATTCTAGTGGCTATTAATCCATTCCCGTGTCCGGTTAAATGAACGATTATTCGTACATATAAATACCCCGCCCATCGTGTCTGATCGAGTGTATATGGTAATTTATAGGGACGCCCAATTGTAAATCTTTATATTAACATTAACAAACTATCATTTAGTTAAACAAATATAAAGCCCATTAATAGCCCATAGTCTAATTTCCACAAGTGTCGTTCTTTTGTCCAAACCCCAATTATGGTACAAAGCCCGATTACCCAATTTTAGTAATTAGCCCAACATCATGATTACTTCGTTTTAAATAAGCATAATAATAACTTAGCTACGAGACATTAATATAAAAAGGTTGAACATAACTTACAATGATTAAAAATAGCGTAGCGTTACACGGACAGAATTTCGACTTACACCCTTACAACATTCGCTAACATACCCTTATTATTAGAATTATAATTAAAATTAAAATTAAAATATAAATTATATATATATATATATCGTATAGATAGAGAGATGAGAGAAATAGAATATGAAATTTTGATCAGAATTCGGTTTGCTTTATAGGGATTTGTGATTTTTGGGGCTCCGCGACTCGCGGTGAATTTTGCCTTCAAACCCCGCGAGTCGCGGAGATTGCAATTACAGCTCACATCTTTTGGAGTCTTTCTTGCCGACGGATTTTATATATAAATATAAAATATAAATAATTAATATAATTATTTATATATTATATTATATTCTTGTGCATAGTAGACTTGTAATTTTTAGTCCGTTGCGTCGAGCGTTAAGAGTTGACTCTGGTCCCGGTTCCGGATTTTCGAACGTCCTTGCGTACAATTTTATATTTTGTACTTTGCGTTTTGAATCTTGTACTCTTGTAATTTCGAGACGTTTCTTATCAATAATTGGAACCTTTTTGATTGTCTTTTGTACTTTTGAGCTTTTTGGTCGTTTGCGTCTTCAATTCGTCGAATCTGTCTTTTGTCTTCACCTTTTATTATTTAAACGAATATCACTTGTAAATAGAACAATTGCAACTAAAAGCTTGTCTTTCTTGAGGAATAATGCTATGAAATATATGTTAGTTTTTAGCATTATCAATACGATATTTCAAATGCTCTAAGCTCAATCACCCATTTGCAAAGTCTTCCAGATATCGTAGGTGTGCTCAAAACATTCTTAACCGGCAAATCAGTTAAGACATGTATTGGATGACCCTGAAAGTATCTGCACAACCTTCTTGACGTCAAAACTAACGCGTAAATAAATTTTTCAATCGGCGCATAATTTATTTCACTTCCCGCAAGCGCCTTGCTAACGAAATAAACTGGCTTTTGGATCTTGTTCCTTTCCGCAACAAGTACTTAGCCAAATGCTTCATTCGCAACCGATATATAAAGGTACAATATTTCGCCATCAACAGGCTCGATCAATGTAGGCAATGTAGCAAGCAATTGCTTCGTCTCCTGAAATGCCTTATCTGCTTCTTCAGTCCATACAAAGTTCTTCTGCTTCAAACAACCTTTAAGAGTGCGAAAGAAAGGCAACTGTATTTCCGCGGCTTTTGAAAGAAATCTGGTTAAAGCCGCGATTTTTCCGGTTAAACTTTGTACTTCTTTAACGGTTTTAGGCGCGGTCATGTTTTCGATTGCAGCAATTTTCTTAGGATTTGCTTGTATACCCTGCTCAGTGACATAATATCCTAGAAACTTGCCTTCCCTTTCCCCGAAACTGCATTTAGACGGATTCAATTTCATGTTGATTTTTCGCAAACTTTCAAATGTTTCTTTCATATCAACCAAAATATTTTCTTGCGTTTCGCTTTTAACAACAAGATCATCAACATAAGCCTCCAGATTACGGCCTATCTGTCCTTCAAACGCTTTATCAATTAATCGCTGATAAGTTGCTCCCGCATTTTTAAGGTCAAAAGGCATTTTAATATAACAATAAATGCCTTTTCCGGTATGGAAGTATCTGATGGTATCCTTTTGCAGCATCTAAAAAACACTTGTAAGGATAGGCGTGCAAAGATTCCACCTTAAGATCAATTTCAGGAAGTGGATAGTTATCTTTTGGACAAGCTTTGTTTATGTCTTTGAAGTCTATACACATCCTCCACGAACCATCAGGTTTTTTCACCAAAACAGGGTTCGCAACTCATGTTTGATATTTCACTTCGCGCAATATTCATGCATTAACTAATTTAGCAACTTCCGCAGATAACCACTTCATGCGATCTGGAGCCATTCCTCTGCGCTTTTGCACAATAGGTTTTAACGTCGGATTAGCATTTAATCTATGTTCTGCAACGTTACGCGGAACCCCAGTCATATCTTGCTCAATCCAAGCAAATACATTCATATACGCAACAAGCAATTGCACAATCTTCCTTCGTATTTCCGCATTCAATTCAGCTCCAATTTTAATTTTTTGATCAACATACTTAGGATTCACAACGACCATATTATCTTCTTCAATTTTATGCGCAACAACTGTGTCTTGCGTGCTTATAGCCGCATAAATTGGTGGCATAGTCATAGAATTTATTGTTGCCACACGTTTGCAAGTAGTGAATTTAACCATTCCGTGTATTGTAGATGGCACTATGCCAAGCTTTCGCAACGCAGATCTTCCCAATAACATGTTATAACGCGAGGCAGCGCGTATAACATAAAAATCTAACTGCGTTTGCCTTGTCAACTTCACCTCTATTTCGTCGCACAATTCAATTTTTAATGATAATTGCCCCATGGGCCAGGCAGATTCACCCGCAAAACCAGATAAAGATATCGCGGTTGGCTTTAGCTCTGCTTTGATACATTCTGGTAGTTGACGAAAGCATTGCTCGTATATCAAATCTATACTACTACCAGTATCAACATGTATTTTCATAATTGTGATCCCCGTATTTGCGATTTAACACGATATGACTAATGGCATGTCATTCATTTCGCGATTTTGCGCAAATGGAAATGTAATAGGCGCGAATTGCCATTTTTCAAACACTTCTACTGCTTTTCGCTTTTTGAATCCTTTTTTCTTGTGTATTGTACTTATTATTCTCGCATCTTGCACTTTTTTCAGTTCTTTTGGCAAACTTTTGTTTAAACAGGTGTCACGTGCTTTATGCACCTTCAAATTCATATTTACAACTTTCTTAGTAGCCAAAAGCTTTTGTCGCCTCGTCATTTCGCTTTGCACACAACTATTGTTACACGAATTGCATATTCCTGCAACATAATGAAGAAAATAACACGATTAGAATTAGAAAATGAGTTTAATAGCTCGATTATAACGAACGCAAATTTCTCATTTCAATTCTATTCGCGTCCTACGGATGGCGCCAATTGATCAATCCTAGATCATCCTATTAAGGTTAATCAAGGATTGAGTGCAATGAGGGGATATAATGGATGTCGATTATGGTTTTGGGACCTTATTGTCATATTTCGTTAAGTGCTAAACGATCAACAACCATGTCCCGGTCTTCGCAAATTACCTTAACCAAACAATGATCAAGTCTCGGGCAAAGTCACGAGAGAGATCAATATGGCTAGAGCAATTCTTCCAGAATCAACAACCTAAAATGAGAGGCCAAGCTCCCTATTTATAGGTTCAGGAGTTACGCGGAAGTAAGATGTGCGGGCACTTAGGTATTCCGTACAAACACTGCGAGAATCCTTCGCACTCTTTAATATTCTGCGTAATCCTACCGCGTTCATTAGGAATTTACCGCGGTTTAGCTGTCTTGTGTTTTTGCCTTTAAATGGTCTTCCGCACTCAAAATATACATATACATAAGTATGTATATGATCAATTATCTGATTCATTTATTCGTTCTTATTTTTGTGTGTTTCTTTCCGGTGAAACCCTAGGCTGATTATAGATCATCTGTTATGACCTTTGCATTCTGATTCATCTTGTATTTGTGGATGTGAGATTTTGTAATCTTGAATCGTGTAAACTGAAGGTTTATTCGTGAGTATTGAACATCTGTGATTGAAGATTTTGATTTCTGGTGTTCGATTTACTTTACAGATGAACTCCCTGTAAATTCTGTTTTTTTTTTTTTAAGAAATAATTTTGCATTTTTCTATAAATTTGGTTGGTTTTTATTGGAGGAAAAAAAAAAAAAAAAAAAAAAAACGGAACAACCACACACATGCATCAAACCAGACTAACAAAACTACACACGAACCAAACCATGAATATGTTTGACTGCATTAGTTAAGGAACTCAAAAGGCAAAGACTTTATCACCTGTGCCACCATGAATCTGTAATCATCGAAACTAATCAACCAGAATTGCACTAAATCCAAAAGAGTGAATTTACATAGTGGAATCAAGTTAAACAAATCCATATGCATTGACAATACATTAACGTTGAAAGCCTTAAACACTTGTTAAAACTTAAAAGTAGAATCTAAAGAAAGTCCTAAATAAGTAAATAGATATATAATAATTTATGCATCATTCAAGTTGAAAGACAAGTGAAGAATCCAAACAAACCACATTCTTTCAAAAGAACCATTAAAGCTTTTTAACATTTACCCAGCAAGCGTTTTCGTCCAATCAAACGTCTACAGCTTGATTTGCTCATACTTTCCTCTTCACTATCTTCACTGTCCAACACGATTACTTCTTCAGAATCACACAATCCTTCTACTTGTTCCAAACCATCTTTATCATTACACTTTACACCAACAACCTTTGAAGCACTTGAATTCAAAACTTCAGTATTTACACTCACATTCATGTTATGATTCTTATGTTTTTCTTCCAGTACCTGGAGTGGCTTTCGTGAAAGTTTTAGACCACTTGAATTTACACCGTTTTCCCTTGGCTTGCCTTTGTAACATTGATTAGTCTGTGGTGCATTTGATATGTTATCTCCGCCTGAATCCCTGTTACCTTTATTACCGTTATCTCTATTCTGGGCTAAACCTAAAAAGCCGAAAGCTGGTCTTTTTCCTGTCAAACCTAGCTTCTTTCGTTTCGGGTTATTTATGCAACTTTTTTCAATTGGTTTCTTTTGAACCTCTGGATCAGTTTGTGCCTTAACCTCCGGTTTGAATAGCAAGTTCTCTTTTTGTGGGTCGAGAGGCATCGGTTCATAACTTTTATTGGTGGAATTCGAGACCACCGGCTGTGTGTTGGCAGAAATTGATAGTTTCTTTGAACAAATGGCTGGTAGTTTGTTATGTTGATCATGATCAGAGTTTATCATGGTTGAAACATGATTTTTACTATGGTCAAATCGCATGTCTTTAGAATCTTGTTTTGGTTTTTGAGTCTGCGACGGGCCACTTAAGGTGTTTGAAGTTAACTCATTCATCACCATATCACCCTCCCTTGTCTTTGATGCTAAAGCATCCAGTGACAACTTTTTACTGGTGACTGATGGTTTTTTTATCCCCAAATCAGCGTCCGTTGTGTTTGATCTTGAGGCATTTAGTGATAACTTCCTACCTATCCCTGAAAGTTTTTTAGTCCGCACATCATTCTCATTTGTCTTTGATCCTGAACCATTCAACGACAACTTTCTACTTATCCCTGGAACATTTTTAAGGCCTACTGTATGCTCTTGTATATCGGTTTTTGGCACTGCTTGTGCATCGTCTTCTGTCTGCAAGTAGTACAATTTAGATAATTAACAAAACTATAGAAATCTAATAAAATCATAGTCCATCTGTTTCATTAATCATTAGTACGTGCAGTTCTAATGATACATACCATGCCTAAATCTGTGATAACTTGACATTTATCATGATCTTGACTTTCACTAGACTTGACATTCTTCATCCCAACATCGTTTTGTCTCGTGTTTGATTCAGAAGAATCCAATGACAACTTTTTACTGATCCCTGAAAGATTTTTAACACCTACAGCATACTCATGCATATCAGTTTTCACCGATTCTTGTGCTCTGTCTTCTGTCTGCAAAACATAAAACTACCAAGCTAAAACAACGATGCACTTCTTATATAGTCATTTTCCATACACTATTGTACTCTACTTGTACTATTTCGAAGACTTATAAAGCAGTACATACATACCATTCCTAAATCTGTGATAACTTGACGTATATCATGATCTGGACTTTCATTAGACCTGACATCCTTCATCCCAGCATCACTCTGCCTTGTATTTGATCCAGAAGCATCCATTGACAACTTGTTACTGATCCCTGAAATCTTTTTAATGCCTAAAGCATTTTTATGCATATCAATTTTCACTAATTCTGGCGCTTTGTCTTCTGTCTGCATAAATTGAAATTAAACAGCTTACAAAACAATGCACTTCTCATATTATCATTCTTCATACAATATTGTACTAGTATGAGATTAAAGACTTAATATAAAGCAACGCATACATACCATGCTTGAATCTTGGAGAATTTGACTCCTACCATTATCTGGACTAGCATCAGACCTTGCATATTTTTCGGTCATGGATCGTGCCTTTTGGTCGAAAACTTGTTTGTTGTATTTATACTCCTTGCTCTGATTACAATAAAAACACACCGTTTACTTGTGGCACCAGGTTTATCATTAAAACATTGATGCTAAATTAGTTGTGACATATTTACTCACAGCTTCACACATTAGCCCGTCATCAGGGTTGGGTTCACTCAGTAATAGCCCAATGCTTGTTAGAACAGTTGAAATGTTTAAAGACGGTTGCCATGCACCCTGGCTCAATATCATATAACAAATTCAGACAATCCTAAAAATCAAATAATACGCTCAAATCTTAAATTAGCAAGATTCCTTTAAGTAAGATGACATAAAACCAGACAAAAATACTTACCTTTGGAGGAAGGTTAAGAATATCGAGACAGATTCTTCCTCCTGTATCGATATTCGGATGGTATATGGGCGTAGCAAATGTAACAATCGGTGGCTGAAAAGGATACCTACATATACACCCACAAATCATTCACGCAGCTCACTCAGACATAACATCGAACACTTGGTCTGCATAACATAATTAAACAAATAACAATAACAAAAAAGGTCGAATATCAAATACATCACCTTTCAGGTATTTGAATCTTAATCTTGAAAATCCCCTTTTCGTAAACAGTTCCTTCAGGTCCTTCAATTTCTGTTACACAATAAAAAAAAAAAAGTTAAATACATTAATTAAATGTCGAATATTGATACAGTTGTGCTTAAACTTACGGGCATCAATTGCGGTGAGGGAGAAGGAAGAGAGATCGGAAGTGGGAGAGAGGTGAGGGAAAGAAGCCCCATGGGGTGGATCGGTCAGAAGAAGTTTGAGTTCTTTTTGCATTCGGAGATTCAGTCTTGCGGCCTGTGCCATTGCGGTGGTGATCGTTTCAAAACTTTTTCGGTGATTGTTTTGTTGAAATTTTGTGTGTTCGATTTGAAAATTTTGGAGTTTGAAATTCGAGTTTTTGTTGCGCGGGTGAATTTAAGACTTTTGATACTGATGAAAATACAGAAGACTCATACAGTCATACCGAGTACATAGAAAGTGTTATATATTTTATAAATTAATTAAAATTAAAATGTTTCATGAAATTAACAAATAATTTGGTGATATCTTAAAAAGAACAAATGAAAAAAAAAAAAAAAAAAGATTAATTTGTTATTTAGATGTCCCACCCTACAATATTTTAGATTGATGATATTTACAATATTTTTTTGTTAATGTATCTATATCTATATAGTCATATAAAGCTCTAAAATGATAATGTTATCATTAAGTTAATTACTCTTTACTTTTCATAATGATGATGTAATAATTATATATTAATTTAATTAAAATAATAATACGAAATCTTTTATAAAAGGAAATATTAATCTCTCATAAATTATAATTTTAATTTTCTAAAAAAAATTAAAAGATATTTATTATTACTAATAATTATTATTATTATTAAAAATATAAATATAAATACTCAACTTTGAGCGAACTTTATTATTATTATTATTTACTTTTCATATAATAATAATTATTAGATTATTAATATTCAAATATGAATTTTTTTTACGAAATTAATTACGTTATACATGTATGCGAAAATACATGTCTATATATATTTGTAAAAATAACGACGAGCTTCTTAGTTAAATGGGTCATTAAAATAAATGAGTTTAGCATTTACATTCACTTAATACCTAAAATATGTCATTAAATTATTTCGTTTAAACAAACCCGTGATTTCACGGGTCTTTTCACTAGTAAGATAATAAATATTAAATCTATGCATAAGCATGGTATAGACAACTTGTGTTTGCCTTTAAAAAAAATTGAGAAAATTGCGCGGATAGTCCTTGTGGTTTGTAGCACCCAGCGTGGATAGACAAAGTTGGTGATTTGAGCGTTGATAGTCCTTGTGACTTAAAAGTAGAGCAACGATAGCCCACTTCACTAACACTATTAACCTTTTCCGTTAAAACTTAATCATGTGTCAAGCATGTGAGGGTAAATTCGTCATTTGCACGTATTTTCTCTTAAATATATTTATATTTAATGAACAAATATTAATATACATATAAATTAAATATAAATAAATTAAATATTTATATTTAAACCCAATTAAATTCCATTTCTTCGTCTAAATCTAAATCTTTCTTAACATTCTACCTAATCTGCAGATTTTATCTTTCTACCTAAATCTTTCTTATCTTTCTTCAAAATCTAAATCTTTTCAACCCAATTAAATACCTTAATGTACTTGCAGATCTTATATTTCTACCTAATCATAAAAGATTCAACAATTTACAACTTCAGATTCAACAAATTGGAGAAATTTATTAATGCGGAGATGTTATAAATCATGTCGTTGATCCGTTTGCAAAATCTCATATCTTCATTCGAAGATTTGAGATCAAATTCGAAGAGTCAAAGTTCGAACTAACAAAGTCAACCGATTTGAGTTTGCTCAAATTCGAAGTATAGATGTCTTTTCTGGATGAGATTATGATTCGTGAAGGTTATGATGTTGATTTTCAACAGATTTTATGAAGAAAATTGATCGATAAAACACTCTGGATCTCAACATCAATTTTCATCTTCATCTTCATAGTCACGCAACTGTTCATCAAGAATTTTGGAATTTGTTGATGTTTTTGGCAGTGAATCCTTCACAAAAAGTGTTAATCGCTGCTATAGGAGTGTTGTATAATCGATTTTGAGAGTTGGGTCAATTTCTTAGAAGATACTTGGTTCCTGTAAGCAAGAAGTGAATGTTCTGAATACTTGGGTCAATTTCATAGAAGATACATGGGCTATTCAGCGTGCTAATATTGAGCCCAAGGAGAAACAAATCACGTATCTTATGTTAATTTGTAATGTAATTCACGTATGAGGTATACATTTATATTATATCTTTATATAATATAGCAATAATTATATTAATTGAGAAATTGTCACGACTGCATTATGTTATCTTGTTATCTTGTTATCTTGTTACAGGAGGGATTGAAGCCTTCAGTCGAACGTATCGAGAAATATGTAGAGAATTTGAAGAGCTTAAGTGGAGGGTAATTAATTTACATGTCGGCACTGCATTTATATTTTAGAATGTTTGATAACTTGAATTTTGATTTGTGTATTTAAGATGTATGAATTTTGAGACAGTGTAGATGTGGTTTAGATTACAGATCTGAAAAAAAAAAGCATGAAATACATGAAGAATGATGAAGGGTATGAAATGGGGTAGAAGGTACGCAAAATGACGAATTTACCCTCACATGCTTGGCACATGATCAGTTTTAACGAAAAAAGGTTAACAGTGTTAGTGAAGTGGGCTATCGTTGCTCCACTTTTAAGTCACAAGGACTATCCACGCTCAAATCATCAACTTTATCTATCCATGCTGGGTGCTACAAACCACAGGGACTATCCGCGCAATTTTCTCAAAAAAATTGTATAGACAACTTGTATAGACAAATAATGTATTTACGATTATAATACTCCGTATATTGATTTTGGAATTGGGAAATGGTGTAGTGGTGTACCTCCCATAATTTTATATAGTAGGTGGTTCATAAATTTTATACTCCGTATGTAACTTTGAGAGTTACACCTTTAGTTAAAGGAAGGATTATGTGTCAACATAAGTACGGAGTAATTCTTACTTTTGGCGTATGATGTTGTTTGTAATTCCTTGTTGACTAACAAAAACATAATTTGTTTGAACATCTGGTGACATGTAAAAAGTAAAACTCAACCACTACACTAAAAGCCCAACTCTTAAAAGAAAAATATGTTTAAAACAAACAAGCAAGCAAGCTATCATATTGCTTCTTTGTCTAATTGCGTAGTAGATATGGTAAGTTTCTTTTTTTTTTTTTTTTTTTTGAAAGGCAAGTAGGATATATAAATAAAGGAAAATTACACGATACGGACTAGCAAGAACCTAGCAAAACAAGCACGAGACAACACCCGACGACAACTCTACTAAAAAGTCACATCAATTACAGACTCGAAACGATTACCGACTCGAAACACGACAAGACATGAGACTATGTATCCGACTCCGAGGACGCACAAGAAGAGCAGCATGAGCAGCAATCAGTTTCATCCTCGTCCTCACACGAATGCTTCATCACATTATCAATGAAAAGCCTATCATGCCAGCGAAAGGATTCCCGACGGCGACAACGTTTCAAATTAGCTCTTCTCCACACATGCTTAATGAAATGACTTTTAATTAGGGGTTGAAATTTTTTTCCCCTAACACGAAAACGAGCAACAGCTGTAGATGATGGGTAAGTGATAACCTCACTCGAGTCGGCATAATCCCTGTCATCTAAACAAGAATCAGCCGATATAACATTTTCATCCACATTTGAAGTAGGATCCGGCCTGTTTGGAGATACACAACCCACCTTAGGATCATTTATGGTAAGTTTCTTTATACGAAGTAATTTGTACTTGATCATAATGATTCATGTTCTAATTCTTGTATCTAATTACCTTAGATATCTTGCACTGGACAGTCGATTACATCTTTGATCGTACGGTCACTGCTAAGGTTGATTGCAGACTTGCAGTAATCGTGGAAGAACCAGCAGCGTCGGTCACAACCATGCTCCAAAGAAGTGGTATTCTTCCTCAAAACACAATTCTTGATAGGTTCGTTCAACGTAATGTGTTTCTTGATGACAACAATCTTTTCTTTAATTTTATCGTTACCTTCTTGAGATGTTTATGGTAGAAATGTATTATAGTTTGGTTTGTAATGTTAACCACGGTACTATGATGTTATCACTTAGGTTCGATCGGATGAAATTGCCGTATCATATGTGATAAAATTGTTTTAGTTATTATTATCAAATATATATATATATATATATATATATATATATATATATATATATATATATATATATATATATATATATATATATATATATATATATATATATATAGTGGTAGGATAAAGTGGAGAAGTAACCAATCGGGGAGAAGCGGGGGGAAGCAAAAACTTTTTTTTTTTTTTTCGTTTTTTGAAAAAACTTTGTTCACGAACATTATAGATGGGATGAAAATATGAACATTTAGTAGAGACACTTTGTGATAAATGTTTTTATTTTGGCGGGAAAACGCTCGAAGAAGTAATATATAACAATTTTCGTATTTTTCGAGCGTATGTTGAGGTTTTAGATATTAGGGTTTGGATATTAGGGTTCAGATATTAGGGTTGGCGGTATCGAGGTCACCCTTACAACCTTGAGGTTGAGGGTTCGAGTCCTGTTTAGGACAATTCGTGGTGTATATATTCGAGTTAGATTTAGGTGGGTGTGTGAGTTTGCCTTTCAAAAAAAAAAAAGATATTAGGGTTTATAGGGTTTAGATATTAGGGTTTAGAAATTAAGGGTTTAGGGTTTAGATTTAGGGTTTAGATTTAGGATTTAGATTGAGTTTTTAACACGAACGGTTTAGAGTTTAGGGTTTAGGGTTTAGGGTTTGGTGTTTTGGGTTTATGGAATAAACCCAAAACACCAAACCCTAAACCCTAAATCCTAAACCCTAAACTCTAAATTGGGCTAAATTTTACTTCACAAAACATGAAGAAAAAAAACGTTAACATTCTTTACGGACAATATTATCTTGAATGTTATTTTTGTCGATCGTTTTCCCGCCAAAATAATAATATTCATCACGAAGTATCTTTTCTAAATGTTCTTATTTTCATCCAATCTATAATGTTCGTGAACAAAGTTTTTTCAAAAAACGAATTTTTTTTTTTTGCTTTTCCCGCTTCCCCCCGATTGGTTACTTCCCCATTGATCCTGCCCATATATATATATATATATATATATATATATATATATATATATATATATATATATATATATATATATATAGTGAACCAATCCATGGATAAACACTAAATGGGGTACAAACTGGATAAGTGAATATGGGCCTCACATTTTAGAAATCCTAATTTTATATTAAAAAACGCGGAAGGGTATTTTGGTCATTTTTATAATTTATTTTTCCATAGCTTTTTTCACTGTAATAAAAGAAATGAAAATAAAAGACTCCATTCATGCACTATCACTATCACGTTCATCATCGTCATTTATCAAAATTCATACTTTCAAAAGATGATTCCTACAACAAATTGAAGTTACATTCATGATCTTAACACTAATCCTAAACTACGTTCATCGCCAATTTCAATTTACATCAAAAAATTTAAAGAGTTTGATCTCGAGTTCATGTTTCATTCGAAAACTTCACAAATCGAGGAATCTTAGGATGAAATGAGCATAGATCTGGATTCATTATCACTTGTTTGTACTTCGTGATTCATCGATTCAGATTGAAGTCATGGAAATTGCAGATTCCAAGTCAAAAGTCGCCGGAGATCAAATCGAGATGGTAAAGTTAGGGTTTCGGGATCAGATTCGGAGTATCAAACGTCTGACGATGAAGTTAATTTGAATAAAAATGATTCTATTGATGTTGTGAAATACATATTGAATGAGTTCCCTGCTGTAGCTAATGATTTGGAGCAGGTAAGAATTTCTGCTAGTTTATTTTATGGTGTTATTTGTCTCTAAATAATTGATACGGAGTACTTACTAAATTTAAGTATCATGACATGGACTTCAGGTTAGGCAAAAAAGTGTTATGATTATAATGAACAACCACATTTTAAGTTATCGTGTTTGATAAATATCATCTAATTTGCACTATATTAAAAGATGGCATTAATTCTATAGAAGAGAGCAATATAAGAAGTTTAATTGGCTCATTGTGCTAGGAAGTTTGTTTTTTAGAATTAAAATGTTAAATAATATATTTTGAAATATCCATTTAGCCATCCAAAGTAGTTTTATAAAAGTGACTAAGATGCCTTTCTTCTGTTGTTGTAGTCCTCATATCTTAAGATAATACAATTTCAGTTCCAGATCAAAAGTAAGAACTGTTAATTATGAATAAATCGTCATTTTGTTCTGCTTGTTAAGTGATGTCTGCTACAATGTAATTTTTTTTTTACCAGGTTACATATTTTTGTGTCCAACAACTACTAATCGAATTTCATACAATCCTTTTTCTCCATAAGTTGATGGTTTGTGAACATTGATGTTGGATAAATGGGTCAAAATGGCAACCTTTGATTGATAATTTGTTCTGGTAACTATATGAATAACATGGTTGGCTTGTATGACACTTGATGAATGTTAGATCTGTTGGAGTCTTGGATAAATATGTGGCTTTCTTTATCTTTTACCATTTCATGGAGATTATCTTAAATTTTGTCTTCATCGTTGCTCGGTAAAATTAACTATTACTGTTTCTGTACCCCATAACAGTTGGTAAAGGATCTTGAGCTGTTTGCACATCATGCTGGCAGAAAGTCTGTGAATATAAACAACGTCATTATATCTGGTATGCATATCAATCCATGTTTAAAGTTAAGGTGACAATTTTGACCCGTTCACTTTTAACTGAGCCACTTTGGACTGTGTTTTATGTTTAAATGGGTTGATGGGTTAAGCTAATATAACAGGTCAATCAATGCGTTAATTTTCATTCAAAAATGTAATCAAATTTGTAAAAGAACACAGAAAATTTGCTTTGGGTTGTCTTTTAGTGTTTGAATGTCAGTCAATGGACTCAACCCATATTTACAAGCACTTAAAAGAACTGTATGACCTGTTATCTATCTTTCACCTTTAATCTAAAGCTTTATCATTCATCATCTACTTTTATCATTCATTTGATATTTTTATCAATTATCGGGTATTTTGATGAATGATAAATGCTTGATGAATGATACTGTTTTTGATAAATGAGAAGTGTTTGATGAATGATAGCATTATGATGAATGATAACCGTATTTTGATAAAAGATAAGTGTTTTTTATATGAATGAAAACAATTAGATGAATGATAATTGTTTGATAATTGGGCATTTGGTCTAGTGGTATGATTCTCGCTTTCAGTGCGGGAGGTCCCGAGTTCAATTCTCGAAATGCCCTATTAGTGGAAGGACATGCATATTCCATAACTGCAGTTCTTAACAGACCTTCATCTCTCAATGCGCTCAACACTGATATGGTTCGATTTCTTCACTATATAAATATATTTTTTCGTTTTTATTTGTATGCGTAGTTGTGTTAGATTCTTTCTAATATCAATTAAAATATTGTTTGGGTCAAATATATATAATTGTTTATAGTTTATATCACCATGTTCCTGCTGTATTTTTCTTAGGGGTTTTTATGATTGACTGCTATTATGTAGACTAATCCATAATATTTTACTATGTAGACTCAGGACCTTCATCCTTTCATTAAGTTTTAACTATCAAAATAATTACTTTTATTAGGACTTTAGGTTTCTATTTTTATTTTTTTATGTTGTTAATGATATTTCACTATATACTATCGTTCACTGCTCATTTTTGTCATTCATCTAGTTTTTTTTTTATCATTATTCACCTCATTTTTTAGCAAATCTTTTATCATTCATTATATCCTTTTTTATCCTTTATTAAATTTTTTTTTTATCATTGACCCCCTTTTTTTTTATCATGCATCACCTAATTTTTATCATTCATCACCTCCTATTTATCATTCATCACCTCCTTTTTATCATTCATCTTCTTTTTTTATCATTCATCACATTATTTTGTCATTCTTCGCTTATCATTCATCAGCTATCTTTATCATTCACTGGTATTTTTATCATTCATCGAATATTTTTATCATTCATCGGGTACTTTTTATCATTCATCACTTCTTTTATCATTCATCAGCTACTTTTATCATTCATTTGGTATTTTTATCAATTATCGGGTATTTTGATGAATGATAAATGCTTGATGAATTATATTGTTTGATGAATGAGAAGTGTTTGATGAATGATAACATTATGATGAATGATAAACGTATTCTGATAAAAGATAAGTGTTTTTTATATGAATGACAACAATTAGATAAATGATAATTGTTTGATAATTGGGCATTTGGTCTAGTGGTATGATTCTCGCTTTCGGTGCGAGAGGTCCCGAGTTCGATTCTCGGAATGCCTTTTTTTTTTATAAAACTAATCATATTATATCATCTATTTGAAATTCCACTACTTTTGTAATTATATTAAAATGTTTGATGATATAAAATATTTAAATGCAAGATAATCATTTTGTGATGAATGATTAATGTTTTCTTATGAATAATAACCGATATTTAAAAATGATAACTATTTGACGAAAAATAATTTAGATGAATGATAATTTTTCCTAATGAATGATAAATGTTTGATGAATGATAATTGTCTGATGAAATGATAACTATTTGATGAATGATAATTGTTTTCCGATGAATGTTAAATGTTTTTCGATGAATGATAATTATTTTTCAATGAATGATAAATGCTTTTCGATGAATGATAAATGTTTTTCGATGAATGATAAACGTTTTTCGATGAATGATAAATGTTTGATGAATGATAAATATTTTTCGATGAATGATATTTGTCTGATTATAATTGTTTTTTGATGAATGATAAACATTTTTCGATAAATGATAGATTTTTTTTCTGATGGTTGGTGGTGGTGGTTGGTTGTGGTGGTTAGTGGTGGTGGTTGGTTGGTGGGTGGTGGTGGTTGGTGGGTGATGGTGGTGGGTGGTGGTGGGTGGTGGTTGATGGTGGTAGTTGGTGGTGGTGGTGGTGGTGCTTGGTGGTGGGTGATGGTGGTTGGTGGTGGTGGGTGGTGGAGTTGATTGATAGTGCTGGTTGGTGATGGTGGTGGTTGCTAGTGGTGGTGGTTGGAGGTGATGGGTGGTGGTGGTTGATGGTTGATGGTGGTGGGTGGTAGTCGTGGTGGTTGGTGGTGGGGGTTGGTAGTAGTGGTGGTGGGTGGTGGCGGTGGCGGGTGGTGGTGGTGGTAGATGGTGGTGGTGGTGGTGGTGGTTGGTGGTGGTGGGGGTGATGGTGGTGGGTGATGGTTGGTGGTGATGGTTGGTGGTGGTGGTTGGTGGTGGTGGTTGGTGGTGGTGGTAGTTGGTGCTGGTGGTGGTTGATGGTGGTGGGTGGTGGTGGTTGGTGGTGATGGTGGTGGGTGGTGGTGGTGGTGGTGGTGGTTGGTGGAGGTGGTGGTGTTGGTGGTGGTGGTTGTTGATGGTGGTGGGTGGTGGTTGGTGGTGATGGTTGGTTGGGGTTGGTGGTGGTGGTTGGTGGTGGGTGGTGGTTGGTGGTGATGGTTGGTGGGGGTTGGTGGTGGGTGTGGTAGGTGGTGGTGGTGGTTGGTGAGGGTGGTTGGTGGTGGTTGGTGGTGGTAGGTGGTGGTGGGTGGTGGTGGTGGTAGGTGGTGGTGGGTGGTGGTGGCGGTAGGTGGTGGTGGTGGGTGATGGTGGTGGGTGGCGGTTGGTGGTGGCGGTGTGGTGACGGTTGGTGGTGGTGGGTGGTGGTGCTGGGGGTGGGTGGTTGGTGGTGATTTGTGGTGGAGGGTGGTGGTTGGTAGTGGTGGGTGGTGGTGATGGTGGGTTGTGGGTGGTGGGTGGGTGGTGGTGGGTGGTGGTTGTGGTGATGGGTGATGGGTGGTGGTGGGTGGTGGGTGGTGGTAGTTGTTGTTGGTGGTGGTGGTGATTGGTGGTGGGTGGTGGTGGTTGGTGGTGGTGGTTGGTGGTGGTGGGTGGTTAGTGGTGGGTGGTGGTGGTTGGTGAGTGGTGGTGGTGGGTGGTGGGTGGTGGTGGTGGTGGTGGGTGGTGGTGGTGGTTGGTGGTGGTAGTGGTTGGTGGTCGTGGTGGGTGGTGGTGGCGGTTGGTGGTGGTGGTTGTTGGTGGTGGCGGTTGGTGGTGGTGGTTGTTGGTGGTGGTGGTGGTGGTGGTGGGTGGTGGTGGTTGGTGGTGGTGGGGGGTGGTTGGTGGGGGTGGTGGTGGTGGGTGGTTGGTGGTGGGGGTGGGGGTGGTGGTGGTGGTGGGTGGTGGTGGGGGTGGGGGTGGTGGTGGTGGTGGGTGTTGATGGTTGGTGGTGGTTGGTGGTGGTGGGTGGTGATGAAGGTGGTTGATAATATGTTAACTTTTGTATAATTAAATTTTATTAATTATAATTATTAAATGACCTTTTTACCCTTCTATGCATTTTAAGCTAAATTGAAATTTTATGATATTTTGTGGTCCATATTTGCTTATTCAGTTTGTACTCATTTTAAGCTTAGCTACGGATATATATATATATATATATATATATATATATATATATATATATATATATATATATATATATATATATATATATATATATATAGCAGAGGGATTAAATGAGAACCAATTTTGCATTGAGAACTCTGAGAACTCACAAATTCGAGCAAAAATTGGGACGCGGCCGAACAAAAAAATTGATAGTCGAACAATTTTTAATTTTTAGTTATTAGATGCATTGTTTCTTGGTTCTACATTTTTATGTAGAACATGATGTAGAACATGATGTTCTACACTTGTTTTACATCAATTTTCATCAAATTAAGTTAGAGTTTAGATTTATGGTTTAGGGTTTAGATTTTAGGGTTTAGGGGTTTAGATTTAGGGTTTAGAATGAGTTTTTTACACGAACGATCGTAAACCCGAAAACCCTAAACCCTAAACTCTAAACTCTAAATCCTAAACTCTAAATCGGGCTAAATAAAAAAAAAATTGATTTTTGAAAAAAAACAGGTGAAATTCGAACAAAAAAAAGAAATTCGAACCAATTTTCGTTCTACAATTTTGTAGAACCGAACCAAAATTTTGTATAACACAATAAAAATTCAGGCGGGCGAAATTTTTTTCCCAAATTCGAATGAATTTGCGTTCTACAATTTTGTAGAATCCAACAGAAAATGTAGAACATGCATCTAAATTATTGCTCGACTCACATTTTTTTGTTCGGCCGTCAAATTTTTTGTTCGACTTCCTCTGTTTTTGTTCGCTCGCCGGTTCTCAGGGTTCTCACACCAATTGGGTTCTCACCGGATCCTCTCCATATATATATATATATATATATATATATATATATATATATATATATATATATATATATATATATATATATATATATATATATATAAACAACCACTATAAAAGACTTGTTTAGTATTCAATATCAACATATATACTACACAATTTCATGTTTCTTCAATACATATAAATGTTAAGCGTGAGATTATTTTTAACTGTGAGTGACAGAAATGCACCACATAACTGTATAAGACTAATATACAATTAGTTGGGGTAGTGTTTGATATCATCACATTATCACAAAACGTTACATGTTTAAACTAGTAGCATATTTTAAAGTGATTAGTGAAGTGGTCGGAAACACACACACACACACACAAAGTTCGATTAGAGCACATACATTCAAGTAAAAAAAATCACTCTTCTAGATATACTGTACATGAATAACCATATTAAAAATACTCGTATAAAAAAAAAAAGATTAAAAAAAACATCATAAAATGACCAACTAGTTGGGGTTCTGATATCCTCACAAAAGTTATCGAATTCGAACATCACTAGCACACGAAGACCAAGACCAGGAAATGAACAATAATGATCATATAATAATCTGTTAAACCATGTACATTTAAGTAAAAATACTCGTACTTATATATATAGACTTGAAAAACTTGATGATGCATATCTCATGATTGGTGTCGGTAAGCATAGTAAATTATTTTGTGGCTGAGACTCCTCATAGTTCAGACACGACGACGCAATGACTAGAAACGGAACTATAAATGGTTGCCTCAAAATCACCGAGTTATAACACATATTGATATACATAGATAGTGGCGAAAGTTAGTAGCAGTTAATGGGGTACCGCCCCACATGTGAAAACATTCTAGGGATAATTTACTTTACGCTATTCGCCCCTAAGTTATTATTTTCGCCCTCATATTAAGATTTTCAAGTTCCGCCATTGTACATGTACACAAGTAGTTTTTACATCACGTTGTGATTTCACTTTTTTTATTAAATGGACTACTTCAGAAACTACCATAACCAGAAGCAATGCAATCAAGGACTAGTTTGGGACTTAAAAAAGCAATTAAGGACTGTTTTTGCAGAAAAGAAATGGGAGGGACTAAATGCCCTAATTTGAACAAACACGGGACGATTTGGGTAATTTTATCTAAATTAAATTTGACTCTGTATTTTAATTTGTATATTTTCATACTACTATTAAATAAATATCCTCGATTTTAAGCTCTTGACTACTCATAAAAAGTTAATACTCTCAATTTTCTGCACCAACCCAAGTAACTTTGTCTCATTTCATTCACTCAGAATACCACACACCAACCATCTCACCCCTCACAATGACCCCTTTTTTCCTACCTAGATATGATATATCCAACTGTGATATTATATGTCCCATTTCTACCAAGTCCATAACACTATAGTACCACATATTTCCCCTTCATATCAATCATCAATTAAAAACTAACACAAAATCACACACTTAAACAAAAATATGAAGGGCACATCAAATTTGATAATGTGGCTAACTATAGTTTTAGTGATCAGTTTAGCCATGGTTTTAGGCCTAGTTTTTCTACTCTTAGCTGAACTATATTGTTCACCTTTCTTTTGTCGCCGCCTCTGCCGCCGTCAGTTCACAACTACCAATGCTGCCACTGTTGTTGTTAGCTTCGACGAGCCCAACACACCACTATAGAGGATCTAGACTATACTAGACTCACTACACCAACACTTTGACGTTGGTTAGCCTTTAATTTTATAAATCCTTAGTGCACAATGTACTTAGGCGACAGTGTCGACCATATATCTTTAGGCGGTATAACCGACCATGTATTACTTAGGCGGCAGAGCCGACCATATAATAAGAACAACAAAAGTGCACTAAGAACTTAAACACAAACTAAGGCTTGATCGGGAAACTTAACAAAAACACTTATATTAAATTACAATTACAATATTACTTACAAGCTTTCTCTTCTCTACTTTCGCTAACTCACACTCTTCTTCTCTTCTTCACAACTCACTTCTTATTTCACTCTCACAACTTCACACAACACAAATGAAATCTCCTCCCATATTTATACTACTCCATGGAACATTCTAGAACCTAGATATTTCCATGGATATATAAATATCTAGATATTTCTACAACCTACAAATATCTGGATTTTTCTTTTACATTTCAATTTCTAGATTTTTCTCTCATATTCTAATATCTAGATATTTTCTTATACATATTAATATCTAGATATTTTACCCATATACATTTACTAATTCCATATTATTCTAAATTTGCATTGTATTTTAACACTCCCCCTCAATGCAAATTTTCTTCCAACGATGTCTTGCAGACCATTCCAAGTGCTTCTCTGAATTTTGTAAACTTCGGTTTACTTAGGCTCTTGGTGAATATATCTGCTACCTGTTCATCTGTCTTTGTTGGCACCATCTTGATCTCCCCTTCAAGGACCTTCTCGCGAACATAGTGATAGTGTACTTCTATATGTTTTGTTCTTGCGTGAAAGACTGGATTCTCTGCTAGACGTATAGCTGATAGGTTATCGCAGAAAAGCTCTACTTGATAGTCTGTTGATTGATGAAGATTTTCCATTAGTTGTTTCAACCATGTAATTTCTTGTGTTGCTGACGATGCCGATCGATATTCTGCTTCAGTGCTTGACAAGGATACTGTTGGTTGTCTCTTGCTGCACCATGATATTACTCCTGATCCAAGACTAAACATGTATCCAGTTGTTGACCGTCGTGTATCATAGTCTCCAGCGTAATCGGCGTCACAATATCCAGTCACGTGACATTCTTTTGTTTTCTTGTACAAAATGCCAAAGTTAATAGTGCCTTTAACATACCTTAAGATGCGTCGTACAACATCAAGGTGAGGCTTCTTCGGATTGCTCATGTATCGACTAACCACTCCAACTGCATAAGATATGTCTGGCCAGCTTAGTATGAGATAAATAAGACTTCCGACCATCTTTCGATACATGGTAACATCTTGAAGACTTTTTCCTTCATCTGCACGTAGTTTTTTATTCGGATCCATCGGAGTTGAGATAGGTTTGCAATTAAGCATTCCGTACTTTTGTAAAAGATCTCGCGCATATTTCTGTTGTCCCAGAAATAATCCTTCTCTTTTCTGCTCTATTTCGAGTCCAAGAAAATGTTTGAGTTCTCCAAGCTCCTTCATATGAAATCTGATAGACAGATTCTCTCTTGTTATTTGAATCTCCTCATAGTGATCTCCCGTGATGATTAAGTCATCCACATATACTAGCACTATGGCTAGTTTTCCTTGATCTTGTTTCACAAATAAACTAGAATCTGAAGGAGCAACTGTGAAACCACTTTTTACTAAAAACTCGCCAATCTTCCCGTACCAAGCTCTTGGAGCCTGCTTCAAGCCGTATAGTGCTTTCTTTAATTTGCAGACATGGTCAGGATGGGACTTGTTCTCAAAGCCTCTTGGTTGCTCCATATAAATTTCTTTGTCAAGTTCTCCATGTAAGAAAGCGTTCTTGACATCCATCTGCCACAGCTTCCAAGATTTGCTAGCGGCTAAAGCTAGTAGAGCTCGAATTGTTGTGATCTTCGCCACTGGACTAAACGTTTCTTCATAATCCAGCCCATATTGTTGAGAAAAACCTCTAGCAACAAGTCGAGCTTTATACCTTTCAATGGAGCCATCTGATCGAGTCTTCACCTTGTAAACCCATTTACAAGAGATTGGTTTTACATCTTTTGGCTTTGGAACTAAACTCCATGTCTGGTTTTCTTTTAGTGCATTAATTTCTTCTTCCATCGCTTTCTGCCATTCTTGACTTTGTGCTGCTTCTTCATAAGTGGAAGGCTCAATATGTATTAATTCATACCTCGGATTAGGTTGCCTCGGCCTTGTTGATCTCCGTAATTCTTGCACATGCTCCTCGGCATCCATTTGGCTTGGACGAACCTCTTCGAATGTAGATTGATGTACCCCAGTTTTCCATGGACTTGTTTCCTTAGAGTACGATCCATCTCCTTCTTTAATTGGATCCGATATGTGCTCTTTATGTTCTTCTTTCTCTTCTGGAACTTCTTCTAATCCATGAGATTCTGGAAGCTCTATCTTTTGAGGTGACCACCATGAAGAAGCTTCATCAAATACCACATTTCTTGAAGTATGACACTTCCCAGTATTTGGATCACAACATCTCCATCCTTTTCTTGATTCATCATAACCGACAAAAATGCACCGAATTGCCTTCTTATCAAATTTGCTTCGTAGATGATCTGGTACGAAGACGTAGCATACACATCCAAAAACCTTGAGATGGTTGACGGTTGGCTTGATCTTCCATAATCTTTCATATGGTGAAATATATCCCAACTTTGTTTGTGGGAGTCTGTTAATCACGTATGAAGCCGTCCACATACATTCGGCCCAAAATTTTCCTGGTACATTCTTACCATGAAGCATACTTCGACAGGTTTCAGCAAGATGACGATTCTTACGTTCTGCCACTCCATTCTGTTGTGGAGTATTAGGGCAAGTTAATTGCCTTCTGATCTTGTGCTTCTTAAGATAGATATTGAACTCGGTTGATAAATATTCTCCTCCATTATCTGTGCGTAAGCATCGAATCTTAGTATTGAGCTCACTTTCTACCTTGTTCTTGAACTCTTTAAACTTCAGAAAAGTCTCCGACTTCTCCTTCATGAAGTAAACCCACACATATCTTGAGAAGTCATCAATGAATGTCACCATATATTTCATACCTCCAAGTGATGTTTGTTTCACTGGGCCGAAAACATCTGAGTGTATGAGCTCTAGTGGTGTCTTGGACTGATGCGCTGACTCCTTGAATGGCAATTGGTGAGCTTTGCCAAATTGACATCCAGCACATATTGTATCTGTTCGGATATCAATTTGAGGAAGCCCATTTACTATGCGTTTTACCATCATCTCCTTTAACTTGTTGTAGCCCACATGCCCAAGACGTTCATGCCAAAGATCAGCCGTCTCATTTTTTCGAGTCTTATCCACATAAGCTGTTTCAGCAGATAATACATAGACCGATTCTACTCTTCTTCCATGCATAACTGGATTGCCAACCACCTTTACTCTCTTGAATACGGACACATCTTCTGGTCCAAAGAGCACATAGTTCCCTTCTGCTGTCAATTATGGTACTGACAGTAAATTCTTCTTTAGGCCAGGGACAAGATACACCTTCTCGAGTTGGAGCTTATGAGAGTCGCCTTCATTTGGAATTATTGTCTTTCCAATGTGAGAAATAGACAACCTTGAATTGTCGGCTGTCAACACGACTCTCTTTCCTTTGTAATCCTCCATTTCTTGCAGCTTCGTCTCATCATTGGTCATATGATTTGAGCACCCAGAATCAATGATCCAATCATCTTTGTAGTTTATTTTTGACTTTAAGGTTGCTGCAAGAGCTTGATCATCCATGTCAGCTTCAACGGAGAGTCCTGCTTCTGCATCCCATGTTTCCTCATTAATGGTTGCTTCAAATGTGACCTCTTTCTTCTCATCTCTTGCGGCGGCCACATTTCCTTCGAAAGTTCGCCTTCTGGGGAATCTACATTCTCGAGCAAAATGACCCTTCTTGCCACAATTGAAGCATTCACCATTCTTTCTCTTATCATTTTCCCCGTATTGTTGGCGATGATCTCTTCTTCCTTGTTGAGCTCCCCCTGAAGCGTTGCCTTTTGATTTTGGGTGACCCTTCCACCCATATGTCTTACTTTCTTTCATCGCCTCTTGTCTTCGAGATGTTGCTTTCTTTTTATTGGTGAAGAGTGCATCTTCTCCGTCTTTTACGGTTACTTCATTCATCTGCTTGGCTAATGCCTCTTGATTTGCCAATAGATTCTCCAGCTCTATTAATGATGGTTGAGTAGGCCATCCTCTCACAGCGGCTATAAATCCATTATACTCGGATCTTAAGCCGTTGATGATAATTCTCTTCATCCTTGCATCACTCACTTTCTCTTCAGGAGCAAGTTGAGATATCTCACGGCAAATTGATTTCACCTTGGTGAAATACTGAGAAATAGACAGACTTCCTTGTGAGATACTCGCGAGCTCATTTTCCAAGAGCTGGAGGCGTTGTGTCACTGCCAGCAACTATTTCCCATAAATCCTGTCCTTGTAGGTAGGATTCTATGCAAGTCCTCCAATAACCATAGTTGTGGTTATTGAGACTCTTGATTCCACTGCTCGTACTTGCAAGATCTGCCATCATGACGTCCAACGTCCAATAAGCTTGGTCCCTGACCGATGAGCTTTC